>NW_024533101.1:0-98442 GCF_016097555.1 Gigantopelta aegis
AAAACAAAGAATTATAGGAGCAAACATAATTAAAGATATCCAGTACTTTACACAAAAACTTCAGTGATTTCTTTTCTCTAGTGTTAAGAACAATAATATGGGGTCGAGTACTCTAATGCAGCAAATTGAAATATGTATAACTATTAGATAGTATAGTTACTTACAAATGCTTCTTCTATACTTTGTTTAATACCATCCTTTCATCAAACACGACAGCATTTACAGTAATATCTATAATATTCTTTCATGAAGATATGAACATATCGCTAAAGAAATGTAGGCCACACTAGTACTAATTGACTTGTATACACCATCCATCATCTTACTCAAATATATTGGTCAAGCATTTCACTAATGCTTTGTTATTTCAGACCATCCATAGTATTGTATCACAGTAACTATAGCCAATGCTATATGATCATCAGATGGAACTGTTCTGTACCAAAATGGGTACAGAGAGTGGCTTGAGAAAATACTCAATGCAGTAGAGGCTGATATCTGACATTGAATAATATATAAGATAATATACTATGAATACTTATATTACTAGTGGTATATTTAGATAGCTACAGAGGTAACTTATCCCTTCAGTTACTGATGGACACCCAGCATCAATGATAGCCATAGTCAAAGATGAATGTTCACTTCTAATTTATTTATTAAGTAAATCAAGAGCTGTGTTACTGACACTAGAAGAGGAGAATATAAATTGTGAATAATAAAACATAGAATAGGCACTTTAGTTTTGCAGTATACTGTAATAATTAAGTTGGTGTTCTGTGCTCTCAATATTTTGCAAACGCATACCATCAACAGCATTTGTTATTAGTGTCTACTTTGTCATCAACAAGTACAATGAAAGAGACGTCTGAAGAGACAAGACTCAAGCATAAGTAGATCAACTCTATTGTAATCATCATCACTAAGTTCATTTTCCTTGTTACTTCAGGAACACACTAAGTAAGCAATGTTGGCTTTATTGGAGTAATTATATTATAGATAGGCATGACCAATCATAAAATAAAATTTTAATAAACTAAATCACCATTATTTATCACAATTCATTATTGTATGCATGTACTTAAAAATCAATATGTCATTTTAACGATTCAATTTGTACTTTACATGGATGTATTACTATAGAATGTATGTAAATTACTCAATTTATAATATTTGTTAGTATGTAGAAGTCCAACATTACCACACTTACATAGTGAGCAGTCACCGATTCGTGAATTCGTAGGGTAAAAAAAACCACTTCCATAGTTAATCCATCCATGTAAGGCTACAAATTAGTAGTTAAAATGACATATAATTCTACAGTGTATGTTTGTATGGTATGTAAATAGTCCAAGGTATGCTATGTATATGAGCTAACAAAGTGCATACAAGCATACAAGTTCTAAAATAAAGACAGTACATGTATTATATATGTATTATATTAAACAATAAAACAATCTATACAAACTGTAAAACCTGTAAACTATTAATATGTCATTTTAATAACTAGTAGTTTACATTAATGAATTACTGTGGGATCTAAATTCGTGTGAATTATATACTGACTGTATAATTGTTACTTTGTAAGAGTACAACATATTAACAAATTGTACATAGTAACCCACCCATGTAAGCACAAAGTAGTTGTCAAAAAACACATTAATTTTACAGTATGCATAGTTATATTATTCAAATATAGTTATAGAAGTGACAAGTTATTTATTCTGGCATAAATGTATATATTATAACTACTTTGTAATCATATAGGGATAGTTTTAAAAAATATGTAAATGAATAAGTAATCTTGAGTTATTTGCAGCAAAACACAAAATCATGCAGTTAATCTATTGTTATTGATGTAACCTCATCATGAACTACATATATAAATACTTATAATCTGTATAATAAAAAGTATATACCACATTTAACAATTGATATTAATGTTCATTCTACATTAATGGATTGAACATCATCCAAGGGGTGAGCCGATTTCAGATCTTTCTTCTCTTTTTTAGACAACTTCTTAAAGTAACACCAAGGTGTCATAGCTCCATATGTAAAAAGATCTGCTGTAAGAAACAAAACAAAATCTCCATTAGTTAAATGAAAAGTTTCAATATAATTTGGAGTATTGAAACCACGAATTGTTTTACTGAAGTATTGGACATTTGAAATTTTAGATAAAATCTCCAGATCACAATCTTAGTATTAATAAACGTGGTAGGAATACCAGTATTATTTGCACCACTATTGTGAACACACATCTTTGGTGACAAACACAATGTTTATTTGAGAGGACATGGTACACATCCAGTTTTATTGCCTTTAGATATCTTCAAGATTGTCCAAATTGCCAGCATTGTTACCATCCCTGCAACAGCTAAACATTAGTAAAACAGTTTCTATTCCATTTACCAAATGAAACCCTAATTCAAAGCATTCTAAATCTGGTATTTGTCACAATCTGCCACTTCATCATAAAGTGGTGTATCAGAATCATCATAATACAAGTAAGTATATACTTTATTTTCATAGACAAATGTCAGATTACTCTTGTAAATCTTTCTCACACTGACTGTATGATAGAAGCAATGAAGGTTTCCATTAGTTGGCTACATTCAGATGTTTTTACAATCAAATAATCTTTGTAAAAAGCAAAACTACAGCATAACTGACTATAATATACAGGAGGAAGAAAAAACAAATAGTAGATAAAGTTTTTAGGAGCAGCATAATAACAAACAGGGCAAATCGTGGTACTTTGATCAGGATTGATCGACTTCTTTTTTTTACCCTCAGGAATGATGTAAAGCAATTTTTGTTGTTATAATGACTACTTTCTTAATCCAGAGTGTACAACAAGATCTCTATGTCTCTTCATACAGTAGATCCAGGACTCATGAAGAGGAGAAAGAGAATAAAAGAAATTGGTAGGAAGACCAAAACACAAAGTGGTTTTATGGAATACATAAAATAAAAGGCAACCATAACTAACTGCCATGATTACCTTGATTACATGATTGTAAAGGAAATGTTGTTATTATATTATATCAGATTATGCATTATGTAATACATAATTACATGTTGATTACATGCCTACATGTAATAACATGTTTTTGACGTCATTTTTAACAAAAGCTTTATTTAGTTTATTAACAATCGCAGCTGTGTGTTTAACAAACCTATTGTGTAAGAAATAATCACAATAAATAATATTATTATAGTCTATTTTGTATATAAAAATAAAGAAATTATACAAGCAACTTATAACATATTTTTATAATCTTGCGTATGAGTATCAAAGTTCCCACTGTATATATGTTCGCATTATATACATTACATGAGTATTTGAACCAGTACTATGTACATATATTATAGGTCTACCTCTCACCAGCAGAATCCAATCAAAGAGTGACACATCTTTGCAGTTTATACATTGGGTTCCTCTACCAGTACCTGAATAAACCGTTTACTAAGTTTAAGGTAAGGGTTGCTAACATTATATTATTTACAGATCTAATTATAAATACATGTGTTATAATAAGTATGTATGCACATAATATATATACATTACATTATGTGTGTATGTGTATGTGTGTATAGTGTATATATATAAGGGGTAGGATTGATGTTTAAGTTGGGGGGGGGGGGGGGGGCTGTCCCTTATATTTAGTTGCGTTATTTTATTAAACATCAAAAAGATTAATTCATCTGTCGTTAAAGGAAACAAACTCTTTAGCTATTTTCTAATAGCTTATGTTTATCAGTACAGTCCTTATGTGTATTATAACAACATGACTGGTTTAGTTGTTCTTGGGGTCATAGTACTTTGTAGGTAATTTTTTAGTCAGCGTACTTTGTAGTTTACATGGATAATACTGTGGATCTAAAATTCGTGTGAATTACTGACTATATAATTTGTTACTTTGTAAGAGTACAAGCATATTCAACAACATATTAACAAATTATACAGTAACCAACCCATGGTAGCTACAAAGTAGTTATATCAGATTATGTATTATAAAATACATAATAACATGTTAGTTACATGTATAAGTGAACTAACATGTTTTTTGATGCCATTTTAACAAAGCATTACTAAGTGTGAATGTTACAATTGTACCTATTGTGTAAACAAACCTATTGTTATAAGAATATAATGACAATATTATTATAGTCTATTATGTATATATATATATATAAGAAAGTAATCTATAATATATTTTTTATAATCTTTACATATGAGTATCAAAGTTTCCAGCAGCTGTATATATGTTAGTATAACATACATTACATGAGTATTTGAACCAAGTACATATGTACACATATTATAAGTCTACCTTAACTATCTAAACCAGCAGATCCAATCAAAAGAAGACACATCTTTGCAGTTTTACATTGGGTTCCTCTACCAGTACCTGATAAATTGTTTACTAAGTTTAATGGTAAGTTTGTTAACGTTATATTATTTACAGATATAATTATAACATACATGTGTTATAATATGCACAATAATTATGTATGTATGTAGATATGTCATCTATATGTATATGTATATATATCATATATATTGTGTGTGTGTGTATATAGTAAACAATAAAATAATCTATACAAACTGCAAAAACCTGTAAATATTAATATGTCATTTTAATAACTAATAGTTTCACATGGATGAATTACTGTGGGATCTAAAAATTCGTGTGAATTACTGACTGTATAATTGTTACTTTGTAAGAGTACAGCATATTACCAAATTATACAGTAACCCACCCATGTAAGCTACAAAGCAGTTGTCCCCCCCCCCCCCCAAAAAAACATTAATTTTACAGTATGCATAGTTATATTATTCAATGTATAGTTATAAGAGTGACAAGTCATTCTACTGGCATAAATTAATGTATACTTATTACTACTTTGTAATCATATAGGGATAGTTTTTTAAAAATATTGTAAATATTATAAAATAATCTTGAGTTATTTGCAGCAACATAAAATCATGCAGTTAAATCTATTGTTATATGATATAACCTCATCATTAACTACCTATATAAATACTTATAATCTATACTAATAAAAGTATATACCACATTTAACAATTGATATTAATGTTCATTTACATTAATGGATTGAAAACATCATCAGGGGTGAGCTGATATCAGATCTTTCTTCTTTTTTAGACAGCTTCTTAAAGTAGCACCAAGGTGTCATAGCTCCATATGTAAAAAGAATCTGCTGCAAGAAACAAAACGAAATCTTCATTAGTTAAATGAAAGGTTTCAATAAACTTGGAGTATTGAGAACACGAATTGTTTTACTGAAGTTATTGGACATTTGAAAGTTTCTATATAGTCTCCCAGATCACAATTGTTGTTAGTACAGTAAACGTGGTACGACAACAGTATTACTTGAACAAGAATGTGAACACACATCTTTGGTGACAAATAAAATTACTATTTGGAGGACACGGAACACATCCAGTTTTATGTGCCTTAGGATAACTTCAAGATTGTCCAAATTGGCCAGTGTTGTCCACCATCCCTCTCAACAGCTAACATTAGTAAAGCAGTTTCTATGCCATTTACTATATGAAACCCAAATTCAAAGCATTCTAAATCTGGTATTTGTCCGCATCTGCTACTTCATCATAAAGTGGTGTATCGAATTATCATAATACAAGTAAGTATATACTTTATTTTCATAGACAAAATGTCAGATTACTCTTGTAAATCTTCTCCACACTGACTGTATGATAGAAGCATTGAATGTTTCCATTAGTTGGGCTACATTCAGATGTTTTTTCAATGAAATAATCTTTATAGAAAGCAAACTACAGCATAACTGACTATAATATACAGGAGGAAGAAACAAATAGTAGGTAAAAGTTTTTAGGACGAGCATAATAAAAACAAACATAGGCAATGTGCTGCTACACTGCGGGCAGCCGTGGTACTTGATCAGCTTTGCTCGACTTCTCTTTCTTTACTCCCTCAAGAATGAGAAAGCAATTTTTGTTGTAATAATGACCAGTTTCTTAATCCGGTGTGTACAACAAGATCTTTTATGTGTCTTCATACAGTAGATCCAAGGACTCTCATGAGGAGGAGAAAGATAAGGAAGAAATTGGTAGGAGACCAAAACACAAAGTGGTGGTATGGAATACATAAAAATAAAAAGGCTCCATAACTAACTGCCATAATTACCTTGATTACATGATTGTAAATGGAATTGTTGTTTTTATATTATATCAGATTATGTAATTATGTAATACATATTACATTTGATTACATGCATACATATAATGAACATGTTTTTGACGTCATTTTAACAAAGCATTTCCTATATAAGTGTAATTGTTAACAATTGTAACTACTGTTTAAACAAACATATTGTATAAGAATACAATGACAATAAATACTATTATTATAAGTTTATTATGTATTATATATATATAAAGAAAGTAATCTATAATATATTTTTATAATCTTGCATATGAGTATCAAAGGTCCCAGCTGTATATATGTTAGTATACATTACATGAGTATTTGAACCAGCATTTATATATGTCCACCTCTCACTATCTCATCCAGCAGGATCGAATCAAAGAGTGGCACATCTCTATATTCTATACATGGGTTCTACCAGATCCAACCAAACTGTTTACTAAATATAAATATGAGGTTTTTTTATACATTACATTATATTATAACTATGCATGTGTACGTATATGTATATAATATGTATGTACATATTATAACACATTTATGTATATATAGATATATAGAATGACACATCAGATTATTAGCATGGGTAAAAATAGGAATAGTGAATTCATCATATACACTCGTACATACAGTAGATTATATAATTATTACACCTTATGCACAAAGTCAGATAATTACACATGCATTATTTAATATAATATAAAGTAATACTTATTACAACACCATTGATGTCATACCCCGTAAGGGTATAAATTTTCGTGGGGGATTTAATTTCGCTATATTCGTGGATTGTTGTTTTAACACGAAATTTAACTTTTATTCCACCCACGCATAATCACTTGATCTCAATAAAGCGTGTAAATAACGGCTACTGTAAAGGGTTACTTCTTTCTATTTTACACTGAAGTACTTCTCCGTCAACGTCAACTGCCTCCCAGATTTTCTTGTATACATGGTACCCTCTCACCATGGATTCAATGGAATACGTAGCCATACTTCGGGAAAATCACGCTTGTAATCACAACACGTGTCTGACACCACACCCATAGTTAATACTTCACACCCACTAAACACGAAATTAATACCACGAAATTTAAATATAAAGCAAATTTAAAAAACACGAAAATTTAAACCCTCGAAAATTTGTACCCTTACGGTAGTTCACTCTAAGCAATAGACATACTATTGTCTAAACTCAAATCTTTCTCCTCTTTTTTCGACAGCCTCTTAAAGTAACACCAAGGTATCATAGCTCCATATGTAAAAAGATCTGCTGCAAGAAACAAAACAAAATCTTCATTAGTTAAATGTAAAGTTTGAATATAACTTGGAGCATTAAGCACACGAATAGTTTTACTGAAGTTTTTGGAGATTTGTAATTTTCGATAAAATCTCAAGATCGCAACTGTAAATACTAATAAACGTGGTAGGACAACCAGTATTATTTGCACCACTATTGTGAACACACATCTTTGTGACAAACCACATGTTTATTTGGAGGACATGGTACACATCCAGTTTTATTACCTTTGGATAACTTCAAGATTGTCCAGATTGCCAGTGTTGTCACAGTACCTGCAACAGCAACATTAGTAAAGCAGTTTCTGCGCCATTTACTAAAAGAAATCCCAACTCAAAGCATTCTAAAATCTGGTATTTGTCCACAATCTGCTACTTCATTATAAAGTGTGTGTAATCAGAATCATCATAATACAAGTAAGTATATACTTTATTTTTATAGACAAATGTCAGATTACTCTTGTAAATCTTCTCCACACTGACTGTATGATAGAAGCATTGAAGGTTTCCATTAGTTGGGCTACATTCAGATGTTTTTACAATGAAAAAATCTTTGTAGAAAGCAACTACAGCATAACTGACTATATATACAGGAGGAAAAAGAAATGATAGGTAAAGTTTTTAGGAGTGTAATAACCAAACATAGCAAATTGCGGTACTTCATCAGGATTGCTCGACTTCTTTTTCTTTACCCTCAGGAATGAGAAAGCAATTTTTGTTGTAACAGTGACTACTTTGTTTAATCCATCGTACACAGCAAGATCTCTCATGTTTCTTCATACAGTAGATCCAAGGATTATAAAGGGGAAAAGAGAATAAAGAAATTGGTAGATACACCCAAAACACAAACTGGTGTTATGGGTATACATAAAACGAAAGGTTTTATAACTAACTGCCATTGTTGTTACCATAAAAGCATGATTGTGAAGGAAATAAAAACACATGTTTTTAATATTATATCTACTATATATTACATGTAATTAACAAGTCTGTTGATGTTATTGTGACAAAGCAGTGTGAATGTTGACAATTGTAGCGGTTACCTTTTGTCTCAACAAACCAATTGGATAACAAAGGAGACTTACAAAATATAATATTATTGTTTATTGGTGTAAAAGATAAAGAAACTATACAAGTGACCTATAACATACTTCCTGTATTTGAGTATAAAGGTTCCAGCTGTATGTTGGTATAATATACATTACATGAGTATTTGAACCAGTACTATGTACATATATTATATATCTACCTCTCACTATCTCAGCCAGCAGGATCCAATTAAAATTGTAGCACATCTCTATAGTCTATGGCACTGAGTTCCTCTACCAGTACCTGACAAACTGTTTACTAAATATAAAGGTGATATTTCTTATACATTACATTAGTACAATCTTGATACTTTTGTAAATGTATACATTTTTTACCAAAAATATTAAACCATAATATTAAACCTCATGCCTAAAGTCAGATAATTACTACATACATATGTATTATACTTAATGTAATGTTTATTACAAGCACAATTGATGTCATTCGTCCTATCTAAGCGATAAGTATATCGTTGTCTAAATTCAGATCTTTCTCCTCTTTTTTAGACAGCTTCTTAAAGTAGCACCAAGGTGTCATAGCTCCGTATGTAAAAAGATCTGCTGCAAGAAACAAAACAAAATCTTCATTAGTTAAATGAAAAGTTTCAATATAACTTGGAGTATTGAGAACACGAATTGTTTTACTGAAGTTATTAGACATTTGAAATTTTAGATAAAATCTAAAGATCACAATAGTTAATACTATCGAACGTGATAGGGTAACTAGATTACTTGAGCCAGTATTGTGAACACACATCTTTGCTGGCAAACACAATGCCTATTTGGAGGACATGGTACACATCCAGTTTCATTGCCTTTGGATAACTCAAGATTGTCCAGATTGCCAGTGTTGTCACAGTACCCTCAACAGCTAACATTAGTAAAGCAGTTTTTCTACGCCATTTACTATATGAACCCCAATTCAAAGCATTCTAAATCTGGTATTTGTCCACAATCTGCCACTTCATCATAAAGTGATGTATCAGAATCATCATAATACAAGTAAGTATATACTTTATTGTCATAGACAAATGTCAGATTAATCTTGTAAATCTTCTCACACACTGACTGTATGATAGAAGCATTTGAAGGTTTCCATTAGTTGGGCTACATTCAGATGTTTTTTACAATGAAATAAGCTTTGTAGAAAGCAACTACAGCATAACTGACTATAATATACAGGAGGAAGAACAAATAGTAGGTAAAGTTTTTAGGAGCATAATAACCAAACATAGCAAAATCGTGGTACTTGATCAGGACTGCTTGACTTCTCTTTCTGTACCCTCAGGAATGAGAAAGCAATTTTTGTTGTAACAGTGACTACTTTGTTAATCCATCGTACACAGCAAGATCTTCATGTCTCTTCATCAGTAGATCCAAGAGTCATAAAGAGGGAAAAGAGATAAAAGAAATTGGTAGGTAACACCAAAACACAAAGTGGTGGTATGGAATACATAAAATGAAATGCTGTATAACTAACGGCCATTGTTACCTTGAATGCATAATTGTAAAGAAATGAAAACACATGTTTTTATATTTATATCAGACTATATATTACATGTTATTGACAAGTCTTTGATGTTATTGTAACAAAGTAGTGTGAATGTTTACAATTGTAGCCGTTAGTTTTCAAATTGTAGCGTTGTTTTAATGAACCAATTGGATAACAAAGGAACACCAACAAATAATAATATTATAGTTTATTTGGTGGTAAAAAGATAAAAAAAATACAAATAACCTATAACATATTTTATAATTTTGCATTTATGATTATCAAAGGTCCCAGCTGTATATATACTTATATTTATATGAGTATTTGACCAGTATTTAGTATCTGTTTACCTCTCACTATACATCAGCCAACAGAATCCATTTAAAAGAGTGGCAATTTCTGTAGTCTATTAATAGGGGTTCCTTTACCAGTACTTGACAAACTGTTTACTAAATTTAAAGGTGAGGTTTGTTATACATTACATTATATATAGACCTAATTATGCATACAATCAAGAGACTTATGTAACATGTTTATACATTTTTGCCACAATATTAACCTCATACACAAAGTCAGATAATTATTATATACATACGGTATGTATTATATGTGTTTATTACAAGCACCATTGATGTCCTAGTTCACTTTAAGCAATAGATATGTTTATTGTCTAAATTCAGATCTTTCTCCTCTTTTTTAGACAGCTTCTTTAAAGTAGCACCAAGGTGTCATAGCTCCATATGCAAAAAGATCTGCTGCAAGAAACAAAACAAAATCTTCATTAGTTAAATGTATCGCTTCAATATAACTTGGAGTATTGAGCACACGAATAGTTTTACCGAAGTTATTGGACATTTGAAATTTTTCGATATCAATCTCAAGATCACAACTGTAAATACTAGCAAACGTGGTAGGACAAGTAGTATTACTTGAGCCAGTATTGTGAACACACATCTTTGTAACAAACACAATTACTATTTGGAGGACATGGTACACATCCAGTTTTTTTACTGCCTTTAGATAACTTCAAGATTGTCCAAATTGCCAGTGGTGTCACTGTCCCTGCAACTGCTAACATTAGTAAAGGCAGTTTCTATTCATTTACCAAATGAAATCCCAATTCAAAGCATTCTAAATCTGGTATTTGTCCACAATCTGCCACTTCATCATAAAGTGGTGTATCAGAATCATCATAATACAAGTAAGTATATACTTTATTTTCATAGACAAAAATGTCAGATTACTCTTGTAAATCTTCTCCCACACTGACTGTATGATAGAAGCATTGAATGTTTTCCATTAGTTTGGGCTACATTCAGATGTTTTTACAATGAAATAATCTTTGTAGAAAGCAACTACAGCATAACTGACTATAATATACAGGAGGAAGAATAAATAGTAGGTAAAGTTTTTAGGAGCATAATAACCAAACATAGCAAATCGTGGTACTTCATCAGGATTGTTTGACTTTTCTTTCTTTACCCTCAGAAATGAGAAAGCAATTTTTGTTGTAACAGTGACTACTTTGTTAATCCATCGTACACAGCAAGATCTCTCATGTCTCTTCATACAGTAGATCCAAGGACTCATGAAGAGGGAAAAGAGAATAAAAGAATTTGGTAGGTAGTACCACCAAAACACAAAGTGGTGGTATGGAATACATAAACGAAAGGCAGTATAACTAACTGCCATTGTTACCTTTGAATGTATAATTTAAAAGGAAATGAGACACATGTTTTAATATTATATCAGACTACTATATATTACAAGTCTGTTGATGTTATCATAACAATATTTGTGATTGTTGTGAAATGTTGACAATTGTGCCTGGAATTTAATCATGTCAGCAGAGTTAATACTATTGTGAAATATTTTTTAGCAAAATATTAGATGGAAATTTCGTAGAAATTAATCTTGTATAATTTAATGTTATCAATATTATCTTATTTTTGTTATAGTGGATGCATGGTACATATAAATTATAATTTATAATTAATTTCTATGTTCTTTTATTATATAAACACACTGTTTATTAATTATTGACTTATACTTAAATGTAATTAACAGTCTGTTGATGTTATCATAACAACATTTGTGATTGTTGTGAATGTTGACAATTGTGCCTGTCTTTTGGAATTAAACACGTCAGCAGGAGTTAATACTATGTGAAATATACTTTTAGCGGAAAAAATATTAGATGGACGTTTTGTAGAAGTAATCTCATATAATTTAATGTTATCAAATATTATCTTAGTTTTGTTATAGTGGATGCATGGTACATATAAATTATAATTTATAATTAAATTCTATGTTCTTTTATAATATTAACACACTGTTTATTAATTATGACTTATATTACATGTAATTAACAAGTCTGTTGATGTTATCATAACAACATTTGTGATTGTTGTGAATGTTTGACAATTGTGCCTGTCTTTTGGAATTTAAAACACGTCAGCAGGAGTTAATAACTATTGTGAAATATACTTTTAGCAAAAAATATTAGGATGGACATTTTGTAGAAGTTAATCTCATATAATTTAATGTTATCAAATATTATCTTAGTTTTGTTATAGTGGATGCATGGTACAATATAAATTATAATTTATAATAAATTTCTGTGTACTTTTAAAATAGTTAGACTTATTTTGTGAATGGATAAAATATTTGCAAATTAAAAAATATATTTTCAAACTGTTTATTAATTAAGCCAATTCATTACTTAATAAATTAAAATCAAAAATTAAGGGTTCTCTTCGGGTAATAACACGAGAGGGAGAGTCCAGTTCAATTAAGTCCTGTCAGAATGATCAGACGATTCTGCAATAACGTCTGTAAGTGCTTGATAGTCCTGCTTAAAGAATAGCTTTTAATATAAGCCTTTCGGCTCATCTTCATGTAAATGTGAATAAGTACTGTGATAATGAAACCAAAGCAGTGCAAAGCTAACTGATGTAACTATTTAACATAATATGAGAATTTGAGTCCTAAAGTAGTAGATAATGCATTCGATTTTGAGATAATTCCCAAATTGGTGAGATAAAACAGTTCCAATAAAGTCAGACGACCATCTTTGTAGACACTATTAACTCTGCAATTAAGAGACAATTACTGTAATACCAATTATGTAGTTGTTAAGTTGGGGAATCTGACCCTGTTGTGTAGAGAACACAGCAGTCAAAATCAAACGAACAAAAAGCAACAATCCTGGCCAATATCGATGAGTGTCTTTGTATGGACCAGAATATGCATCAATTAGTGGTTTCAATTTTATTACAGGATCTCTTGAACCTTTAAAGCATTTCCCACTATAACGTTTTAACCACTGACTAGAGAATACCAGTCCTGTATAGATTAGTCCAAAAAACAAGAAAAACTATTGATGCAATAAACATTACAATGTGTTTGCCACTGAAGTAAGCAACATTTGCTATCCCCAAACCTCCATGCATACATTGTAATGCTCTGTTCCCAGCACTACAGTTGATTTTAGTCATCATTAACGCACTGGTAACAGTACGTAGCACTTTTTAGAATAGGACATGAGGATTAGTGTAGCTTAATACAGGTATGCTGCATTATTACCACATAGTCTAGAAGTCTAAAGGAGTAACGACAACCAATTATAATAATTATAATTAATAGCCATATTAAAGTGGAAATAGAAACTGTAACCATGTTTTCCAGTAACCATCAAGTCCATTGAATAACACATTTCGATTCCAAAATCTAAGTTTAGGCCAAGAAATGAATTGAGTTTATAACTGGGATATTACTACCCTTTGGAACCAATACAGCTTCATTCAATTTGAACTATGTTAGCATAAAAACAGCAAACCACTGATTGTTCCTACTAGATACCAGTCATGTTCAAAGCTAACAGAACCAATCACTAATACTACTATTCCAGCTGACTACAAAGAGAATCATCATGATAGGAATTTGTTTTCCGCATAAACTGCAATCGATTGAGCCCAACATGAGACTAAGACCAGGTGACCTTGGCCACAGAGGATCCCTGATCTGTTGTCTAAGCACTGAAGATCAGGATCATCAAGATTAAAATAGACCAGAGATGATCATCACAGTAATCTAAAGGACAGTTTTTTATATAGCATTGTGCAATTATTGTCTTGGCATTATAAGATACCCAATAGGGTTCAGATCGTTTTATTGGGTGTGGCATCTGCAGCATGTTTGCATTGGAAGTGAAGCTCATTATAAAGGAATTACATACACATTCTCCTAAAACGGATCCAATTGTAGACCAGATGGACACTTTAGAAATGTAATGTTAATAGTCAACGGTGCTCCCAAAGTTGAAATGGTTTACTTGTTTCTTATTGAGATTTGTCCCTGGTTAGAAGAGGATACGAACTGCTTTAACTTGTAACTGAAAGGTTTACAGAATGGAGCTAGTGGCTTGACTTCACTTCACGCAAATGTATATTAATTCTTTCACTACTTGTGACCACAATTCCTGGACTAATACTTTCCACATAGTCCACAGTTACTGAATGAGAGAGTTATGGGTTTCACCAGGATATACTACTTTTATCCACTACTCTAGTATAACAGTCATATGTATGTTATCATTGCTACAGAGGCAAACACCCATGGATTCTGATGACACAGCTAAAGAAAGTGGTCTAGAGAGTCCTTTTAGAATAGTCCATTAGAATCATTGCAATATAAAACTTTCTAAAAAAGAGTCAATAATGCTATAGTATGGATTGAATTCTACCACAGAACAGTAGAAATATATTTTCCGCCCACTAGACATCATTCCCAGCAATTTTGAGCATAATTGTCAGAAAACGTTGCATTTATGCTGACAAAAGTACACATGAAAGAAATCACGTGATTACCAATTAGATTTTGCTCGAGTAAATGGCCACCACCATAGAATCGAGTGGGGCTGTGTTATTCATAAAATACACCTTTGGCACCATTGGTAACCAAAACAGAATTTATATCAGCATATATACCACTCACCATTGGTAGTGAGCCTATTGTTGGCATAACACTAGTCTTGTCAGTAAATTGTACATAGCAACTATATATAGAAAGTCCAGTTACTGAATATCCATAATATGTGTACATCAGTCAATGATATATTTGTTGCCTCTTTGTTTTCGGCAGGTTATAGATATAGCAATGTGGTTGCTGTTGTAGGGTTGTACTTTCAACTCATATTGATAGTTTGAAATGACTTGAAGCTAGTTAAGTTTATATCGCCTACAAGAGTACTAATATCAAAAGCGCCTCCGAATCTTGTTTGGCACTGTTATTTTTAAAAGTTGTATTTGTCATTGATATAATTGAATGTTAGTGTCGATGATGCACCACCTGACCATTTCCCGACATTTCCAGCAAAATATACAATTGTCAATTTTAATTGTACCATATTTTGGTGCTACATATAGAACATAAACTACCCAACTGATTTGGCATATTTGGTCCCTTCAAATGCAATGTTATTGGTTAAGGAGTGACATTTGTTAATAACCAAAGGCGAATAGAGAATATATACAGACAAATATATTCCACCTGTTTATTCCTCCACTGTTTGCATTAAAATAGGCAACTTTCTATTGTAATTGAGCAATTGCATATAATTTTATCATTAATAATTAGTAAGGCCACCTACAGAGTTGTACTCACTTCCAACGGGAAATGTAACATAATTGTCTGTGAATGGGCTGTTGTATAAGTAAACTAGCAAATTGAATGTTTTTGTTTAGTGAATAACTTGATTAAAGCTCGAAAGCCCCACCAGATTAAAACACCAACATTTCTAACAAATATGACTATCTTGATAGTATAATGCTTATTTTGGCACTGCTGGTCTTCATTATGTCATCTCCTCTTGACAGAATATTAAACCTCCACTATCATAACCTATGTTACTAATAAATACACAATGATTTATACATGTGGTATAGTTTGCCATGGTATTTAGTTTGAATATGCAATCCACCAGTATAATGGGCAGAAATATCCCAAAAGAAAAATTACACGTTGGATATGAATGCAAACCCAGACAATAATATGTATGCATTTCCTATTGTATTTCCATATAAATTACCATTTTGACTAAATGAGGATTCCTCAAGTATAAGTCTTTCTCTAATATCTCAACTCCTAAGCCAACATTGGTATTATTTTGAACAGAGAGCTTTCGAAGGTAAACGTTATCCGCCATCACAATATGTAAGCCAATATAGCAATTAGCAATAGTTAAGCCTTCAACATACACATTAGTAGTATTGTGTATGCTAATACCAGCTGTCATGTTATTGCCAATCGAATGATGACAGTTGTTTGTTTGACAACATGTGGAAGCCATGTATCAACTGACCTTGACCTATTAAAGTTAGTTGTGTAATCCATGAAGTTGAAATCCCCCTTTTGATATTTCATACTCTCCACTTAAAAATATAAGAGTAATATTCTCTGTTGTGAGAATGAGAAATGTTATTGAAGTGAGGAGAGGAAAATGGGCATTCTTTGTTGATGGGACAGATAGCTTTTTATTCGGTGTCACATAGTAGATATCTCCTTGGCAACAGAGTGTCAGTATGCAAATAAACCCAATTACCTATAATAATAAAGATGCATTGACAAATGTCTCGTTTGTGACAAGAATCTATATAGATGATAAATAAAGGTTACCATATAAGGAATGAAAACTTTGTGTTCATTATAACTTAATAAGCATGCACATATATTCTATAAGGGTATTTTTAGGAATCATTTAATTTGTTTTCTCAGTTATAATATTTGTATTACTATAATTATAAAGATTATTGCCATGGAAACATTCAATAAACCAGTCAGCTCATTTTATAACTAAGTGAGCTTTTCCTTTTGGCACAATTATAATGCCTTACCTAAAACTGTTATAATATGATTAAAAAATTAATCAATACATACTTGAAATATTAGTCGCTAGATATTAATTATTTCCTTACTGAATCGCCACAGTAGTTGCCTTCATGCTTCTAGAAGAATGAATATTAACCCCTTTAAAAAAATGTTACGTGGGCGCACACAAAGTCGCAAGTTCAGTACCGTAAATGTCAAAATTTTCGCCTGCTCAAACTTTCGCGCGTAAAATTTTCGCGAAACTCATAATTTCGCGTTTTGTGTCAACCGCGAAAATTTGATTATTAATTATTCGCGAGTCTATTTTCGCATTTTGTGTCAAACGCGAAAATATAACTAACCTCGAAATTTTGACGTTTATGGGTAATCATCCAAAAAAGGGTTTTAAATATTGTCGATGTTTTCAGCAATGGGGTATACATACCCTAACTTCCTCAAGTTTGTTAAAATATTAATGACATTCAACCTATTCAAAATAGTTACCAATGGTACAAGCAGAAGAATTAGTAAAGCACATAAGTAGAATGGCGCCCCATTCTCACGCTTTGCTGGGTCTATTTAAAAGGAAAAACAATAAGTACATTAATCATGTTATACTCTCACATTATACCTCCAGTATAGTCGCCCCTAGCATACAAGAGACGACCAAACACCCACAGAAACCAGCCCCCAGCACTAACAATCTATATAAAGGAATTATCATATTACAATATATAGTGGCAAAAAATAATTAAATTTTACCGGGAAAATGTCCCGCCCAAGAAGAGTTATCAATATTATTTTAGTTTTGTTATAGTGGATGTATGGTACTCAAAATTATATTTTGTTACTATGCACTTAAGTTAAGACTTTATTTGTGAATGGGTAAAATTATGCAAATTATAAAATGATATTATCAAACTGTTTATTTATTAAGCAATTCATTACTTAATAAATTAAAATCAAAAATTAAGGGTTCTCTTCGGGTAATAACACGAGAGGGAGAGTCGTTCATTAAGTCCTCGTCAGAATGATCAGACGATTCTTCTGTAACTGCTTGATACTTCTGCTTAAAGAATAGCTTCTTAATTATAAGCCTTTTGACTTGTCTTCATGTAAATGTGAATAAGTACTGTGGTGACAATGAACCAAGCAGTGCAAAGCTAACTGATGTAATATTTACATAATATGAGAATTTGAGTCCTAAATTAGTAGATAATGCATTCGATTTTGAGATGATTCCCAAATTTAAAATGAGAATAAAACAGTTCCAATAAAGTTCAGACGACCATCTTTGTAGACACTATTAACTCTAGCAATTAAGACAATTACTGTATATACCAATTATGTAGTGTTTAAGTTTGAGGGACTGACCCTTTGTGTAAGAGAACACAGCAGTTTAAAACAAACGTGACAAAAAGCAACAATCCGGGCCAATATCGATGAGAATCTTTGTATGGACCAGAATATGCATCAATTAGTGGTTTCAATTTTATTACAGGATCTCTTGAACTTTAAAGCATTCCCACTAAACATTGTAACCACTGACTAGAGAATACGTCCTGTATAGATAGTCCAAAAAGAAGAAAAATCATGATGTAATAAAACATTACAATGTGTTTGCCAATGAAGTAAGCAACATTGCTATCCACACTCCATGCATACCATTGTAATGATCTGTCCCCAGCACTACAGTTGATTTTAGTCATCTGAAACCACTGGTAACAGTACGTAGTACTTTAGAATAGGACATGATGGATTAGTGTAGCTAATACAGGTACTGCATTATTGCACATAGTCTAGAAAGTCTAAAGGAGTAACGACAACCAATTATAATAATTATATTAATAACCAATATATAAAGTGGAAATAGAAAACTGTAGCCATGTTTTCCAGTAACCATCAAGTCCATTGAGAAGAACACCATTTCGATTCCAAAATCTAAAGTTTAGCCAAGAAATGAATTGAGTTATATACTGGGATATACTACCCTTGGGGAAACAACACAGCCTCATTCAATTTGACTATGTTAGCATTAAAACAGCAAACCACATGATTGTTCCTACTGATACAGTCATGTTCAAAGCTAACAGACCAATCACTATATTATTCCAGCTACTACAAAGAGAATCATCAGCATAAGAATTTGTTTTCGCATAAACTGCATCGATTGGAGCCAACAAGAGACTAAGACCAGATTGACATTGTCCACAGAGGATCCCTGATCTGTTGTCTAAGCACTGAAGATCAGGATCATCAAGATTAAAATAGACCAGAGATGAATCACAGTAATCTAAAGGACAGCTTTTTATAGCCATTGTGCAATTATTGTCTTCATTATAGATATTTTGTCCAATAAGGTTCGATCGTTTTATTGGACGTGGCATCTGCAGCATGTTGCTTGGAAGTGAAGCTCATAATAAAGGTATTACATACACATCTCCTAAAAACTGGATCAATTTGTAGACCAGATGACACTTTAGAAATGTAACATTAATAATCAAATGGTGCTCCCACAAGTTTGAAATGTTTACTTTGTTTTTATTTGAGATTTGTCCCTGGTTAGAAGAGGATGACAACTGCTTTAACTGGTAACTGAAAGGTTTACAGAATAGCTAGTGGCTGACTCTCTTCACCAAATGTAATATTAATTCTTTCACTACTTGTGAGCAGAACTCCTGGACTAATACTTCCACATAGTCCAACATTTACTAATGAGAGAGTTATGGTTGCCACCAGGATATACTACTTTATCCACTACTCTAGTATAACAGTCAGTATTGTATGTTATCATTGCTACAGAGGCAAACACCCATGGATTCTGATGACACAGCTAAAGAAAGTGCCTGGAGAGTCCTTTTAGAAATAGTCCCATCAGAATCATTGCAATATAAAACTTCTAAAAAAGAGTCAATAATACTGTAGTAGGATTGAAACTCTACCACAAGAACAGTAGAAATATTTTCCACCATAGACATCATTCCAGCAATTGAGCATAATTGTCAGAAAAAAACGTTGCATTTTATGCTGACAAAAGTACACGTGAAAAAAAATCATGTAATGCCAATTAGACTTTGCTCAGAGTAATGGCACCACCATAGAATTGAGCTGTGTTATTCATAAAATACACTTTTGCACCATCGGTAGCCAAAACAGAATTTATATCAGCATATATACCACCACCATTGGTAGGTGACCTATTTTTGGCAATAACACTAGTTTTGTCAGTAAATTGTACATAGCAACCATATATAGAAAGTCCAGTTACAAAATTATATGTATGTGTACATCAGTCAATGATATTGTTGCATCTTTGTTTTCGCAGGTTATAGATATAGCATGCGGTTGCTGTTGTACGGTTGGTACTTTCACTCATATTGATAGTTTGAAATTGACTTTGACGCTAGTTAAGTTATATCACCATCAACAGTACTAACATCAAAAGCACCTCCGAATCTTGTTGCACTATTGTTTTTTAAAAGTTGTTATTTGTCATTGATAAAATTCGAACGTTAGTGTTGAGGAATGCACCACCTGACCCATTCCCCAACATTTCCAGCAAAATAACAATTGTCAATTTTAATTGTACCATATTTTGGTGGCTACAACAATGACAGTTAAAACTACCAACAGATACAGCCATATTTGGTCCCTTCAATGCAATGGGGTTATTGGTAAGAGTGACATTGTTAATAACCAAGGCTAATAGATAGCTATATATACAGACAAATATATTCCACCTGATAGTCCCTCCACTGATTTGCATTAAAATAACAACTATCTATTGTATTGAACAATTTGTATATACTTTTATCGTTAATAATTTCTAAGCCACCTCCAGAGCTATACTCACTTCCAACTGTAACATAATTGTCTGTGAATGTGGTCTGCTGTATAAGTAAACTAGCAAATTGAATGTTTGCTTAGTGAATAACTTGATTAAAGCTCCACCAGATATTGTACAACATTTTTTTAACAAAAATGACTATTCTTTGATAGGTGTAATGTTTATTTATGCCACTGCTGTCCTTCCATTATGTCATCTCTTTGACAGAATAATTAAACCTCCACTATCATAACCTATGTTTACTAATAAAAACACAATGATTTATGCTTGTGGTATAGTTGCCATGGTATTTAGTTTGAATATACAATCCACCAGTATAATGGGCAGAAATCCCAAAAGAAAAATTACAGTTGGATATGAATGCAAAGCCATACAATGATATGTAAACATTTCCTTGGTATTACCATATAAATTACCATTTTGACTAAATGAGGATTCCTCAAGTATAAGTCTTTCTCTAATATCTTCAACTCCTAAGCCAACATGGTATTATTTTGAACAGAGAGCTTTCGAAGGTAAACGTTATCTGCCAGTACATATAGGTAAGCCATTATAGCAATTAGCAATAGTTAAGCCTTCAACATGCACATTAGTAGTATTGTGTATGCTAATACCAGCTGTTGTGTTATTGGCACATCGAATGATGACAGTTGTTTGTTTGACAACATCATGAAAGCCATGTATCAATGACCTTGACCTATTAAAGTTACGTTGTATAATCCATGAAGTTGAAATCCCCTTTTTGGTATTTCATACTCTCCATTTAAAAATATAAGAGTAGTACTTTCTGTTTGTGAGAATGAGAAATTGTTATTGAAGTAAGAGAGGAAATGGCATTCTTTGTTGATGGGACGTTAGCTTTATTTGGTGTCATATAATAAATATCTCCTTGGCAACAGAGTGTCAGTATGCAAATAAACCCAATTACCTATAATAATAAAGATGCATTTGACAAATGTCTCGTTTGTGACAGAATCTATATAGATGATTAATAAATAAGGTTACCATATAAGGAATGAAAACTTTGTGTTCATTATAACTTAATAATAGCACATATATTCTATAAGGGTATTTTTAAGAATTGATTTAATTTTTGTTTCTTAGTTATAATATTTGTATTATTATAATTATAAAGAGGACTATTGCCATGGAAACATTCAATAAACCAGTCACTTATTTTATAACAAAGTTAGCTTTTCCTTTTTCACAAAAATATGCCACAATTATAATTCCTTAACTAGAAGTTGTTATAATATAATTTAAAAATTAGTCGATACATACTTGAAATATTAACACTATCTAATATATTTATTTTGCATATAGGTGACTTCTGAAGCTGTATTAATAAAGTGTTGCAGACATAACATTGAGTCATACATTAATTGATCAATAACTTTGTAATAGCACACTGCAAAAATATGATATACTATATATATTCCGATCAATGAATCATATCACTATGTACAAAATATATTAAGTACTCTCCAGCTGAGGAGAGTACAATTGTTCACATACAAATGAATACTGTACTAGCTCTATGATATCTTCTTAATGTTAATAGTTATTTGAATTCAGAGGCCAAAACTGGACACATTGTGATCACTTCTGATTCATGATCACTCATTGTCTTCTGATTCTTTATCCATAAATAATATTAATAAAATTAATTATGAAAGATAAAGTCCCGCTATATACATTATGCACAGTTTATAAGTAACCATATATATATATATATATATATATATATATATATATATATATATATATATAGTCATATATATATATAGTCATGTGTAAAAAGACTTCGTAATTATCAAAGAAAAGTTCAAGCGACACATAAATTTCATAGTATCATTTTAAATATAGATATCAATTATTTCCTTACTTGAATTGCCACTGTAGTTGCTTTCATGCTGCTGGTCTAGTCGAAGAATGAATATTTAACCCTTTAAAACGTTACGTGGGCGTACACAAAGTTGCAAGTGGGGTGTTTGAGATTTGTAATAATAATAATTATCAAAAAAAGGTTTTAATATTGTCAATGTTTTCAGCAATGGGTATACATACCCTTAACTTCTTCAAGTTTGTTCAAATATTAATGACATTCAACCTATTCAAAATGGTTACCAATAGTACAAGCTAGAAGAATTAATAAAGCACACAAGTAGAATGGTGCCCCATTTTGACGCTTTGCTGGGTCTATTTAAAAGGGAAATACAAATATAGTACATTAATCATGTTATACTATCACATTTTACCTCCAGTATAGTAGCCCCTAGCATACAAAAAACGACCAAACACCCACAGAAAACCAGCTCAGCACTAACAATCTATATAAAGGAATTATCATATTACAATATATGATGGCAAAAATAATTAAATTTTACCGGGAAAATGTCCCCGCCCAAAAAAAGTAGAACCAAAAATACAGGATAGCCTTCAGTCCTGTACATGAAACAATGTAATAAATATTAATTAGTAATAATAAATGAATCGAGAATACATATTTTAACAGTTTTATTTTCCATGGACAATATACATATAATCGTGAAATTATTTTAATTTCTAAGATATCATTCAATAAGGTATAGATAGTACTTGATTTGTATAGATAAATATCTCACAAGTTAATATATGCTCGTTGATAACAGTTGAAAGGTAGTTTATCTTTGTCAGTTGTGTACTGATCAGGTAACTAATAGAGAAAGAGGTAAGAATAAAATATAGTGCTTGTAGGATAGGTAGGCATTGAAACTATTGAACTTATACTGTAAATTGTTACATAGCAAGAAATGGCAATCGATACAACTGATTAGTATTCATGTACACACTGACTCTGCTCTTAGCCAATACTGGATTTGGAGTACAAACACTGCTTTAGGTGAACTTACTGGGACATTATATTTGCGTCTAGCCAAGCCAACTTTACTACTTAGATAAAAATTAAGAAAGACACTTGTAAGAGCAGCCAGTATCACAAATCCAAACGGATCCATTTTTACAACTCAGCAAATATAATATTCATAATATATATATATACATATTAACCACTAGTAACCACACCCTCAAATATGCGTGTTAGTCTCCTAAAAAACTGAACTCAAACATGTAGTGTTTATATGAAGTGATAAGATCAGATCAATCAATTCAACCAGAGATAATAAATATCATACCGGGATAGGAAACTGCTGAACCGGATGGACACATGCTCGTTATGCCGGATATGACGCCATATTGCGTTCATGCGAATTTTACTAGTTATTTAAAATTTATTAACCAATTTATTAATGATGGTCATTAATTTAAAAATATCAGAATCTGGCAACACTTCAGGAAAAGAAGCAAGTGAAGGAACTACAGATGTATTCACCAAATGCCCATTGGCATGCTGCTGCCACTCTCCTGTTTTATCAATCACTAAAAGAGCGAGTAACAACTAAAGGTGCACACCCATCAATCTTCTGATATGAGATGACACAATATCACTTCTGCTGGTAATGGACATCTCACACTTCCATCCAGCCACTAGGTAACTCTATTTGCTCATCAACTACCGCACTTAACTATTAAATCACATTTAAAAAAATGAATTAAACATAACAATACATAATCTATACCTTGCCCCTTGATCGCTTTCTGCGCTGTCCTATTCTTGCCTTACTTTTTTTCTTGCACCACACTTGCTCCTAGTCTTCCTTTCACTATCATTTATCAGAAATTTGATATAGTAACAATAGAGACTAAAATTTTTCTTGCATTAATTTTTTGATAAGAAAAAACATTTTAATAATTCATTCATCACAAGGCTGGTGTTAACACATAAAACACAATAAACACCTACAATCCAACCAGCCTAAATCATTCACCAAACTTTTAAACTAACATTCCTTTTCGTTAAAAAACTTCAATTTTCATGAATGTAGTGAAATATGTGTTCACAAGTCATACATATTTTAAATCACAAATGCTGTTTTTTATAACTAACTAAGAGTTGTGCACACCAAATAGCTATTTTAAACTATGCACAAACATTATTCAAATATGTATGGGTCAGTTATGTTTCATTGTGAGCAAAGACAAAGTCAAATATGTGTTTAAAGTGTGTCAATCTACAACTAGATACTAACTTACACAGTAACACTCGTTGCCTTCTCATTTCACATACTGAATTTCTTCCTGTAGTCCAATAATAGTTCAATAATTACGAAAAATATCGTCTTAAAATAGCTAGTTCAAAAAAAACAAGAATACACGAAAAAACAAAAACTCAGATCTGTTCAGTGGAAGTCCGCCATATTATAACGAGCATATGGCCAGGGGGGGGAGGTGACGTTTTGTGACGTCACTTGCACAGTTCTATATTGAACACGCGCCGCGGTTTCCTATCCCGGTATGATATTTATTATCTCTGCTTTCATGCTAGTCGAAGAATGAATATTTAACCCTTTAAAACGTTACGTGGGCGTATATAAAGTTGCAAGTGGGCGTTAGAAGTGTTTGAGATTATAATAATTAATTAATTCAAAAAAAGGGTTTCAATATTGTCAATGTTTTCAGCAATGGGTATACATACCCTTAACTCCTCAAGTTTGTTCAAATATTAATGACATTCAACCTATTCAAAATGTTACCAATAGTACAAGCTAGAAGAATTAATAAAGCACACAAGTAGAATGGTGCCCCATTTTGACGCTTTGCTGGGTCTATTTAAAAGGAAAAACAAATATAGTACATTAAATATGTTATACTATCACATTTTACCTCCAGTATAGTAGCCCCTAGCATACAAGAGACGACCAAACACCCACAGAAAACCAGCCCCAGCACTAACAATCTATATAAAGGAATTATCATATTACAATATATGGTGGCAAAAATAATTAAATTTTACCGGGAAAATGTCCCCGCCCAAAAAAAGTAGAACCAAAAATACAGGGTAGCCTTCAGTCCTGTACATGAAACAATGTAATAAATATTAATTAGTAATAATAAATGAATCGAGAATACATATTTTTAACAGTTTTATTTTCCATGGACAATATACATATAATCGTGAAATTATTTTTAATTTCTTAAGATATCATTCAATAAGGTATAGATAGTACTTGATTTGTATAGATAAATATCTCACAAGTTAATATATGCTCGTTGATAACAGTTGAAAGGTAGTTTATCTTTGTCAGTTGTGTACTGATCAGGTAACTAATAGAGAAAGAGGTAAGAATGAAATGCAATCATATTCAAGTTAAATAATATTAATTATATAGAGAGTCAAATATAGTGCTTGTAGGATAGGTAGGCATTGAAACTATTGAACTTATACTGTAAATTGTTACATAGCAAGAAATGCCAACAGATACAACTGATCAGTATTCATGTACACATTGACTATGCTCTTAGCCAATACTGCATTTGGAGTACAAACACTACTTTAGATGAACTTACTGGGACATTATATTTGCGTCTAGCCAAGCCAACTTTAATATTTAGATAAAGATGAAGAAAGACACTTGTAAGAGCAGCCAGTATTACAAATCCAAATGGATCCATCTTTACAACTCAGCAAATATACTATTCATAATATATATATATATATATATATATATATACATATCAATCACTAGTAACCACACCCTCAAATATGCTCCTAAAAAAAACTGACATGTAGTGTTTACATGAAGTGATAAGATCAGATAACAGTTGAAAGGTAGTTTATCTTTGTCAATCACTATTACTAATTATGAAGTAATTAGTTCAAATTATAAAATACTTAATTCAAATTATAAAGTAGTCAATTCAAATATAAAGTGATTAATTCAAATTAATAAAGTAATTCAAATTAAAAAGTATTCAATTAAAGAATCTTTCTCTTTTAGATATTAATAATATCTAGTCTATTCAAAATGTTAACAACAGTGAAGATTGTAAGGATGAGGAAAGCAGGGTCATAAAACGGTGCACCATGAGGTAAGCATTTATTGGGACATTATACTTTTGTTTGGCCAAGCTAACTTTAATGAAGAAAGACACTTACAAGAGCAGTCAAATCCAAATGAACCCATCTTACAACTCACTAATATAGCAGCCACACCCACATAATTGTGTTAATATTGAATTAGTAGTTTGTGTTTCAAAATATTGTTGGTATAAAACAAATTTGACAAAAGAAGAAATACGTCTAAAATCTATTAATTATGTTTCTTTTTTGATTTCATAGCCAAACCTTTCAACTCATCCAACATAGCCTCTAGCTGAGCATCAAGAGTCACAGAACTATCAGACACTTTATGACTACCCTCTCCAATATTGTTTCTCTTTTCAACTTGATCGTAAGATGTCTCCAATTCTCTACCAGTCAACTTTGATGCTCCTTCTTCTTCAGTACCATGTCCTACCTCTGTAGATACTTCTCAGTTGGTGTAGCAGTACTCTGCTCAATGAAATCAATGTTAGTTTTATCATCAACTAAGTCTGAAGAAGGATTGGTTGTATTATCTCTAAGTATATGCTTTCTTCATTTTCTGAATTCTTTGGCTCCTCTCCTTCCACACCAACTAGTTCCCAGTCTTCATCAAATAATGTATCATCAATTACATAGCATCTTTAGCATCAGATTCTACTTCTTTAAACATCTTTTCTTCCATTTTCTCTGCCTTTAGCTTCCCTTCTTCTTTCACAAGCTTCTCTTCCTCTCTCCCTTTCTCAGATGCCTGTTTCAATTGCAACACGACCAATTCCTGAAAACTAGTAAGCTTATGAAAGTCTTCCGGTTGCATATATCCTCTTAAAAATGTGATAATTTGCGGGAGGAGACGACCTGGAGTGTGTAAGAGACAGCCGGTGTGGATTTGAAAGAGAAGGACAACAGTTAAATGAAGAGCCATTGCTGGATCGTTTTCTTCTTTGAGACTTGTTTGTAGAGTTTGTTGATGACTAAACACAAGTTGTCTACATTGTGTGTGTGTGTGTGTGTGTGTGTGTGTGTGTGTGTGTGTGTAGGTGAGAAAGAAGGGAAAGTTCAGTAACTATAAATTTGGACACCTGACATTTAACCTCTCAATAACAGTGAAACTTCCTTATAACATCAAAGTGAACCTAATCCCCTTTACTAAATTCTCCACATGTAACACAAGCTAGTGTTTGTATGACTATAGACAACCACAAACTTCTAGATTTACATGAATAATATGATATGATCTTACTTTTCTTTCTTCTTGTCCAAATTCCTCAACATCACTCCGCATGAATCGTTTTCACACAATGACTCAAAACTGGCAAAAAATCCACTAACCTCCTAAAGAAAAAAAAATTATAATGCCTCAAATTTAAAGGCAATACGATGTACATGTAACATGTACCCAGGTACATGTAAAAGTGGGTATCCAGCAATATTGACTAAAAGTGCACCTTACCTTCCTCAGTTAAACTAGAATTGAGTGTTGTAGTTAGTTTCTTTAGAGGATCAGGTAGTTTGTTAATCACTTTCAACCTCTCCTACACAATATATATATATTACATGATAGTAGGTTAAATATAAACCCCAATAATACAATACTACATTATTTAATACTTATTATACACAATTATTATAGCAGGTACTCACTTTATTAAAGGCATCCACATTATCAGATACAGCTAACTTACAATCCTCTGCTAAATATTTTACAACTTGATTTGTCATATCAGTACACAGTGTTCTTAAAAGATACTTTGACAATTGTAGCTTCAAATCATCTAAAAAGAAAATTAAAAGTACGCTAATAAATTCATAGATCATTAAGTAGCATTTAGTTGCCAGGCAACAGAGTAGGTGTGCAGCTGATGTAGTATATCATATAGGAAGGTGCTATAGTGAGATATTTAATTGCTGACACACCTCCACAATTATAGTTAACACAAACTTATACATGTACTGACCAAACAATGATCAATTTGTAAACAATTCCATAGTCACTATAGTACTCATTTACCAATATTTCATTACACAAAGTTCTAACCTTCAAACAGTTCAAGTCCTTTTTGAAACAATTTAGCTCGGCTCCATAACTCCTGTATTCCTTCTTGTAAGTGGGCGTGTCTCTTTCGTTGGATGCCCGCCTCTCCCTCTGCTTTGGACAGCCAATATTTGTTGGGCTTCTTTCTGAAATAAATCTTGTAGGGGACTACAAAATATGAAAAACAAAATAAAAAACAATTTAATATATTAATTTTATTAGTAAACTGATATAGTATTGTAATTGTTTTAATTCTCTACTAAACAGTGTTCAATCAACTAAATATTTGAAGTACATCACTGTTCTATTTCAGTCATAATCATTCACATTTCAACACATTATGCTAAATAAACTTCCTACTAACTAATTAAGTATCACATACTTTCTTTTGACTTAAAAAGAAAAAACATAAAGTGAATTATCAATGTTCAGGCCATTTTTTAAATATTAAAGAAATTAAAGGGTTAGGCTTGGCTCTAGTAACGACCATGCATAAATTTATATACATAGTCTAACAAGTCTATAGATGTATTCTTAATATTAATATTGTATTCCTTTTGACTTAAAAGAAAATATATATAGTGTAATGTGTGTATTTTATGCCCTCAATGTGCGTATGTTATGCCCACTTTTTAACTATTCAGGAAATTAAAGGTTGGGTTTGGTTTTAGTAACGACCATGCACAAATTTACATAGTATAGTCTGTAGATGTATTCTTAATACAACAAAAGATTGTACATACCTCCAGAGATGATTTGTTAAATTTCCAGCAAAATCTTCAGATAAATCTTCAACATTCTCCAACAGTATATTTTCAATCTAGCAATAAAAGAACTTAATTAAACAATTAATTAATATACATGTAATAATAGTATAGGTGTTACAAACAAGCTATCATAATACATTTTTCCAAGTATTTTGATATTATAATGAAATTGAAAACAATGTTACTAAACTAGTATACAATTTTTTGGATCCAATCAGTTTCAAAATATGCAGATTATGGAGGTAATTAAACAATATGTATGTATGAATTCAAGGTGATAAACGGTTACATTCCAAAAATGTGTAGAACATGGGCACTGCAGCTAAATTTTTCACTTTTGGTAGAAATTTTCTTCAAACAATTTTTTACTTTAAAGCTTTGCTTCTACTGTTCAACAGTTGTTTCCAGAAACATTAATACCAATTCTCTGATTTAAGGCAACTCCATCATTATATGTGAGTTATAGGACAACTTATAATCTCATTACCTCTTGCTTCGATAAAAATTTTATCTCCCAACTATCATCTCTCGTGTCACTATCTCTCTCCTTTTGGCGTTTCCCTTTTCCTTTCTTTTGTTTCCCACTTCTTTTTCATCTTCTCCAGTACCCTCCTGGGAAACACGACGCAGAAAAGAACCACTAGACGCAACAGCCTAAACAAACAAACCGCCATTATGTCACTGGGTCTCTTATTGAGTGTTAATTCATTTACTTTTTTTGCTTTCTCTTGTAACAATGGTTTAAAAATATCAACACATGATTTGAGAAACTCTTGGTGTGCTACTACTGTCTCTGCAATAAAGAATTGGTCCTCTTTTCCATAGAGCTTTTGCAATAGTTGGTTGCCGTCTTCGACAGTACAAGGAGAAGGAAGGAGTGTCTGAGAATAAGTTACCATAAGTAATATATTGTAGATAACTAAAGAAATTATTAATTACATTACATTTATTATAACAAGTACATGTAATACATTTTTATACATGTATTGATGTTCATGAAAGTTATTTTAATTACATACTAATTACTGGGGTCTATACAGACTTGTCCAAGGAATAACTAGACTATTTAGACCAGGAGTGTATCAATAAAGAAATGTAGGGATCATGTTGTGGGTGTGGTCAATATTCAGTATTAAAAATAAACAAACTGCTGATTTCAATTATTTGCGTGGGAGTTACACAACCCTTCCTTCCTTTTTGATTGATGTACTCCTGTTTAGAGCAATATCTGCATTTATCAACTACACAATCTACATGAAATGTTCTCTTTATCAACTACACGATCTACATGAAATGTTTATCAACTACACAATCTACATGAAATGTTCTCAGACTTACCATTACATCCACCCATTTATAAAGCACCTTCACTGTATCCTCCACACTCCCCATCACCTCACCTAATACACTTGGACCCAGTACACAACTCTCCAGTATATAAAGATCTTTCTTCTCCTTGTATCTCTGACGTATATACACAGAGGATCATCAATACCAAGCCGTGAGAGAGCATCATACTCTAGAGAAGATATATTGAACCTAACTATCATAACAATAACACATATATTACATGTAGTACTAAACAAAAAAACAAAACAAAGCAGCTGTTGCTTTTAAACCATACTAGTATTACATTTTCAGTTAACACCATATAATATAAACATACATACATACATACATATATACTGTAAACATCAAAATTTTCGAGGTAGTTATATTTTCGCAGTTGACACAAAACGCAAAATTATGAGTTTGGGAAAATTTTATGCAAAAGTTTGAGCGGCAAAAATTTTGACATTTACAGTATATATATATATATATATATATATGTATATGTAGGACTGTTTATTATAATCATTAGCTTTCCAAACAATGGATTTATTAATAATACATTACCTAGGTAACCATTAGTTGCCAGGAAATTATCTGCCCATTGGTTTTGCATTTGAGTATAAATACTTGGAATATATAGGGCTTTGTCCCCCGTCCATGTACTGTTCCTGCTAACTGTTCACTTGATACTAGATCGTGGAGAACAACTAAAATAGAAAGAGGATAGAATATGATGCTACAAAAAAATATTTGTATTGAAAAGGAAAAAACTCTCTCTCTCTCTCTCTCTCTCTCTTTCTCTCTCTCTCTCACTACTCACATTGAAATAGCTTCCCATGAAAGTTTCCCTGAGTAATTAGAGGGGCAATAGGAGTGGGACGAGTCACTGCCGAGAATAATCCCCTTATTCTCGTTTTATGACGTGAAACATATACATCAGTATAGAGAAGGCCACTCCCACTTTTATCAAGCTGACCATGAATCCTTGAGTTGAGAGCATTTTCTACACACTACGAAAAAAGAAAAGATCAAAATTATGAGTTCTACAATAAAATCTCACTGTAGTGGACAAATAGGTGTTAAATTTGGACCTAATAAAATGTAGTCTTAAAAAAATATAAGACCAGTATTGGTGTGAGGTTGTCTATAAACACACACTTAAGCAGATGTATTAAAGTCTGTTCATGATCTTACATTATCTAATATAATTTTCTTACATTATCTATTATAATTTTTCTTACATTATCTATTTAATTTCTTACATTATCTATTATAATTTTGCCTCTTTTATTAATTTAGTGTAAGTCTGCAATCAATAAGTTTAATAGTTCCAAAGTTAGTTATATTACCAATAACCAAAGTATTACCATGTAAGGCCACATATAAATTAATGTATTAATAAATTTAATGAAGTTGATCAAATCAATTACAAGATAATATATAGTACTAGTACAATTTAGCTCACTGTTGTAATGAAGTCAAGAGGCAAGTTGAAATTAGTGGACAAATCAACTAATGATATGTAGCCATTTTGTAAGAGTATTTCATTAATTTCTATACAAAGACTATCTTTATAGGAACTATACAATGGAGAGATGAATAAAGATGGAGAACGAATAGATAGAAGAAAAATTAATAACATTACCTAGTTATTAAGTCTCCATGTAGCAGCTGGAGAGATGAGTCGTGTTTCATTAAATTAGTCACACCCCTTTGTATTAATTGAGATCCACATTTAATACCTAAAAACATGTACATGTATTATTACATGTACATGTACTAATATATGGTACATGTACTAGTATTATTAGTACATGTATTATTACATTACATGTACTAGTATTAGGTATTATTACCTGTACATGTACTAATATATGTACATGTACTAGTATTAGTACATGTATTATTATTATGTACATGTACTAGTATTAGGTATTATTAATGTACATGTACTAGTATCGTAGTATATGTACATGTACTAATGCATGAATATACAATGTATAATGAATATTATAATGTTATGTAATATTGCACATGACCAATACAAGAGAGAAATATAGTTATTAATATTATTAAATAAAAACTAACCTGTTGCAAGTCAACAATGTTAATACGACCTGACATGAGAGAATAGAACGAGTTATCATAATAAATTAAGTCACTGACATGTACGAGATTAGAAATTGTTTAACACTTTAATAACTCACCTCGATGTGCTTCCAGTTCATTTCTGATTTCTTTTTCCAAATGATCAGGTACAATGTACTCCTTACCATCCAACGTGAACAGAATATTGAGTAACTTCATTTCTACTAATTTCTTAACAATCTCTACACAATTTCTTTCAGAGAGTTTGTGTGCCGTAGATGCGGCTTGGACCTGTTCTAGTGTAGCTTGTAAGCGACGGATCTCAGCCCAATCGGCCATTTTTATACAATATATTTTAACAGTAGAATCACTGCAATTGTATAGTAATCATGGGTGTGGCCAAAGTAGTTAATTAAATTTGATATTAATTATTATATAAATAAATACTATAACATTATGCACTTTTATTTCTTTCTTTCTGGGAACCATCTATAAGTCACTGGTCTGTTATCAGATCCTGGAATACGGACACGCCTCTCTTTCTTATTTAACAAATGTTTTCTCTAATTGCATTTTATGACTTAACCTCTCCAGTTCACGAGATCGTGTTAATCGTTGACTTAGCTCACGATAGGCTGATAACTTGAGAGAAGGGTCAAAAATATCTTTACCACGTTGCTGTTCTAGCAAATCTTTATCAAGAGAGTGGATTTCTTGGTCACTAAGATCCTGAATACTCTCCTGGAGTTCTCTTTTCTCAACTTCACTTTTATTTTCAAAACTGCTATATCTTTCTTTGTCTTCTTCATCTACAAATATAGTATGTGTATTATGTTGTAATCCTTCACTTGTGAGATGTAAGGTTGATTGAAGGCGTTCAATCTTCTTTTGCTCAATACTCAGTTTCATTTGAACATACTTCAAATCTTGTGTCTTCATTAAATGAAGTTCCTCTTCTGTGTAGTTCTCTTCTGGTTGAGGGATCACGTGACAACCATCTGTCAGTTTTGAGTTTGACCATTTTATAATAGAACTCATCAGGATTTCTGTTACGGGCCTTCTCATATAATTGTTTCAATTGGGCAGCTTTTTTTTCTTGTACGATTTGGCTCTTTGAAGATAGTCTTTACGCTTCTCCAAAAGACCGAGATGTTTTCTGGCCGAAGGCTGGCCTCTCTCTTTGTGTGTTTTTCTGAAGCGTTTTAGCACGTTTCTTGAAGGAAGACATTTCTAAAAAGCGAAGCCACGTGGTAATACGTGGGTGTGGTCATTAACCAGATCCTTTACTATTACTGGTGAATCACGTATAATTGGAGTTGAAATCTCCTACAATAAGTATAGCAAACCAATAGCTACCAGCTGTTTCATATAACTTAATGAAGATAGACTTATGGAGTAAGAGTAATTAATACTCCCTTTACAATAGTACTTTTTGTGTTAAAAATTAGTACTAAACCCTTTACCTGTATAAGACTCAACTTTTTTCTAGAGTTTGGTACTTCACTAGTATGATGAATTATTCATGACACTTCATACAATAGAACATTCAAAGTTTACAAGTTTTACTAGTAGATAGAGACCTATAATATACATATGTAAGGTTGCCATTTTGAAATATATTCATATTCCACCATGACTCTAAAAAGTACTCCACCATCTAGCTAATATACAATGTTATAGTGTAAAAAATCATTTTTTGGCTATGATCTGTGCATCATTGTTTGCGTAATAAGGAGATACTTGAACAAAAAAAATAAATAGGGACTACACACTCCCTTTCAAAAATTTTTTACAACTACATTTTCTCCAAGGAGATTGTGAACAATCACAACCACTGACAATGATACAGTTTTAATTAAACACCTGCTTAGTTATACTAATAGTATTACTACTATCTTATGGGGTTTGACCAGAAGTCATTTAAACTGAGCATATTCATAAGGACATTGTTATGACAGCACTGAACAAGCAATGTTAATTTTAACTTGTGTCATCAATTTTCTATTGAAGGATTTGCCATCTCTTTTAAAAATTTAAACATGACTTTGTACACAACTACTGACTTCGAAACAACTTAACAACTGTTAATAATGTCAACAATAATACCCATAATCTTATGGGGTTTGACCAGAAGTCACTAAACTGAATGTATTCGTGTTGTCATTGTTATGATAGTTGTATGTTATATAGTAATAATGTCTATGTATGTCCATGTGGATGACATAACTAAAGTAAGTTACACAAATACCAGCGTATTTGAACATACCAGTTTATGTCAAAATTATGACAAAAAAATGGAGTTGCTCAGTTGTAACAGACTACAGTATATAAACCAAAATCATCACTGTGTACTTTTATACTGTTAATAAATGTGGAATGTAGTACTATGAACTCTTTCGTAGAATCAACTATCAGTGAGATGTTCCCAGCTAGGTTGGGTTTCCTAATTTTTATTTTTACATTGTGTCTGTTATATTGAAAGCAAATAAGCCACTCTCATTTATTTTGTCATATAATTTTGACACAACCCCACAAGTCATTAGCACACAATTAAAGTTTTTTTTATCATTTCTGTGGCATTAAATATTGAATTTGATACATTTAGCAGCCTACGTATAACACAATAATGACACCATGTAAATACTTCCTGGAAACAAATGATCAATCTAAACTATTTATCGTTTTATAAACATAGGGAATTATATTTCCCATTCAAAAATTTGAAAGAAAATCACAAGCTGATATCAACATGTACGTCTATATGGTTAACAGTTTTTTATAGCATGCACCTTACAAGCATCTTGTGGGTTATAGTACTAAGTTTATTCATGATTACATTACAATTATGACTGTATGAGTCAACTTGTAAACACGACATACAATAATTATAATAATTATATATGTACATCAATGAAAAATGACAAAAATTAACATAATATGAAAAATCTTTCAAAAGTGAACTAACTTTTTCCCAATTACAATATTATGGATCACAACACTAATTCTATTCATATCATAATTGTGTCTGTACAAATCAAGTTTTTATCATATGACATATCCATAATTATAATAATATTATGTACAACCATGAAAATGATAAAAATTAATATAATATAAAAATATTTTGAAAAGTCAGCCAGAAAGCTATCTAACACTAATAGTAAGGATAGCGGTATTATAAAATAGACTATGAGCATTAGTATTGATTTAGGTAATTAAAATGTAGTGTTGGAGTACAATAGCTATAGTATTAATGTCATAACAGAAATTCACTGCTGTTTTGTGACGTGCAAACCATTGTAATTTTTTGTAGTTACTTTAAGGGACTTAGGTCTCTTTCCAGAACTACATTAACAATAGACATTCATTACTCTCACTGGTCACAACAATACTGTTAATAGATTGATATTTTAAACTTCATCATCTGGGTTTAACAGGAAGTCACTAAACTAAGCACAAACCATGTGACAGTCACATGATTTGTGTCAGGGTAATACATGTCCCACTTGGTTCAGTAGGTGTATTATATCTCTATCTATCACTTTTCACTTAATATAAAGCACTGAATTCTCTATTATATATTTGCACATATATATTCCTAACAGAACAGATAAACGTAATAAACACAATACTTCTTGTTTTAAAAATATATAGGGAAATGTCCCCTTTCAAAAATTGTCAACAACAACACGTAGATGTTGAAGTTATTGTTCCAACTCACCACGCTGTCAGCTTTTTATAGCACAACATTATCATCATCTTATGGGGTTTGACTAAATGATTGTATTCATATGGCCATTATTTGATAGTCAAATATTATCAGATACTGTTTGCATATGTATGTGTACAAAGTAAATGTACCTTCCCCACCCCTTGAATATATATTGTGTTATGTCACTTATGTGAGATATGAGGACACCTGTATTACTTCATTCTGCATTAAGATAACAATTTACTACAAATCTTTTAATGTTGCTATCTCAGTGTATTTATATCTTCCACTATCACTGGAAAATACTATGTAATGTGAGACATTAGGAAACCTTGTAATATTTCATTGTACATTAAAGATAGAGGGATTGATGCTGTAATAATTTTATGCATTTAGTGTATGCTTTTGAATGCATTCTAATAATAATGATAACTCTCTACATTGTCTTAATGTAGATTGAATATGTTGCATTTTTATAGATTAGGTAATGTCTTGTAACAATATGAAACACTTTGATTTGTCTTGTGATTTCATGAAGGCCTATTAAATGTTTATATTGTTTGAAATGACTATTACAACATCTCTAGTTACTACACCTGGAAGCTTATGACAAATTGACAACAAATTTATCATTAAAACTAATTTTCATAACAACTAAAAAAATACATATTATTATCCTAACTAAAGTACTTGGAAAAGACCAATAACTGTTCCTTTGAATCAATAAAAATATTAGGGACATAGTCCCTCCCAAAATTTACCACTCATTTTTTATCAATCTTATCAGTTATCACAAACAAAATCAATACAACAAGTATAGAGGAGGGCTTGTTCGTTTTATAAGTCAACACTAATATCACTCTATGGGGTTTGACAGGAAGTCACTAACCTAAGTGTATTCATATATCATAAATTATTACAGTCAGATCGTAATAGTTTATATATCCTTGCATGTCAGATATACACTGAGTATTACTAATTTATATTAAATTACATTGATCTTATCCACAAAACAAAGAACATTATTTAACCCTCTACATATTGAACAAAGCATGGATTAAACTGCTACATTATCTTTATACATCTCTGTCATATAAATTGTATGTTTATATTTCCCTATCAAGCTAGTTGATGCATTATAACTAATATCATTTATAATTATTACTTACAATTGCTGTGTTGTTCTAGTTTCATTAGTCCTCTGGTTTTATTAATTACTTTTCAAGTTGAGTCTCTTTATATGACATTATTAATTGTTTGTATGATTGGACAAATTAACTATAAGCTTAAAGTTAAGTGTCACTGAATTTATCCAAACAAACTAATGATATAACAGATCACTAAATGTTCTGAATTAACTCTTATTAGTTAAAGTCACATGACTTACAGCCAATCAAATACTTTCTTCGATCAGGAACAGCACATGTATTAATATCATGTATACATTGTTGACTTCCATACAAAGTAAATAATTTTGAGTAGATATCTAATATAAAAATTATTAGATTATGACATTTCTCTATATGTTTTTAAATGTTCTTTGAAAATATTGACGTTCTTCAACGAACTATAGAAACAAAGTACAATATTATATATTGAATCAGCTTTATAAAGTGCAAATGTGCATGAGATATTATGTTAACATATAAACTATTGAGATTACTCCTAAAGTGTCATGATATTTAAAAGTTTATGTCACTCACTTTCTCTAAGGTAGCTATCACAACATCTTTTGTTACGGAATCACTAATATGGAGTTAAGACTCTGTATGTGTGATATATGAAATGAATTGATAACTATTAAACATCATAGCATCTTAAATATATCAAATGTATTATGTTATATTGAATAATAATAATAATAATAATAATAATAATAATAAATAATAATAATAATAATAATAAAATAATAATAATTGACCTCATTGTTTGTTTTCTTGGATTTTTTAGGAAACAATCTGTAAAGAATATTTTACTTAAAGAATGCTATAATCATCGTTATCAATATTAGGTATTTTTAAAATAATGTATTGTACCTTTGTCTCCTATTGAACAACTATCACTTGTATAATTGACTATATAGGTCTGTGACTGTTCTTCAACAACTTCAATCCTACTCATGAATAATGTCATAAATTTGAATCCATCCATCCATCCACAAATGTAAGGATATAGTCCCAAAAGAACTCACTTTCCTCTAACTAAAATATAAATATGAGTAGATGGTTCATTATACTTTGTAAAAATACTTCCTTCATCAAAATAATGCTATGATAAAATACAGACAGAATAATTAATACAATATCATATACAGTGTTTAATTGGACTAACTTAAAATACACAGTCTGGCCATATATTGTAACGATTTTATACTCCAAGACTTGAATGTTATAGTAACCTATATAATAATATAGTAACCTATATAATGTATACAGTAACCTATATAATGTAATACAGTAACCTATCTAATGTAATATGTATCCTATATATGTAATATAGTAACCTATATAATGTAATACAGTACCTATATAATGTAATATAGGTAACCTATATAATGTAATATAGTATCCTATATAATGTTAATACAGTAACCTATATAATGTAATATATAACCTATATAATGTAATACAGTAACCTATATAATGTATATAGTATCCTATATAATGTAATACAGTAACCTATATAATGTAATACAGTAACCTATATAATGTATATAGTAACCTATATAATGTAATATAGTATCCTATATAATGTAATACATAACCTATATAATGTATATAGTATCCTATATAATGTAACACAGTATCCTATATAATGTAATACAGTAACCTATATAATGTAATACAGTAACCTATATAATGTAATATAGTAACCTATATAATATAATACAGTAACCTATATAATGTAATACAGTAACCTATATAATGTAATATAGTATCCTATATAATGTAACACAGTATCCTTATAATGTAATACAGTAACCTATATAATGTAATACAGTAACCTATATAATGTAATACAGTAACCTATATGAAAATATATAATGCAACAGGTTTAATAATATTAATACATACAATGAGTATATGTTACGTAATAAGATTAATGATACATTTCTACTGTTCATATTATGTTTTGCTCTACATACACCATGTTCTAATATAACAAATTTATATTGTAGTATATTACATATAGATAAATACACAATACATTTTAGTAACAAGAAACATAAATATAATATCCAATCAAAATGATAAAAATATAGGTCCAATTTTTGATATATCATTTGTAACTCACTTGTAGTGCACTTATTATTATAGAGAGTGTGATATCATCATCATTAAAGAGACCATTAGTATTAATATACCCTCTAATAAGTGAGAAATATATTAAGGGTGTGGCTTTGTTGCATAACATGCCAGCCGCCTTTTGTTTGCTTCCCACCAATCAAAGACAAAATATAAAATTGTTTTAATATACAACAAATGACGTGTGCACACACACACACACACACACACAATGAACCAATGAACTATACTAGAACCCTTGCCCATACTGAGACAGTAATCATAATAAGAAGAGATATATGTCAAGTATCTAAGATATCTTTACCTCTCAATACACCAGTCTCTCATTTTATCATTGTTTATAGTTCCATTAATACCTAATATAACAGATGTTTGGGAATATATACAAGTGTACCACTAAAATGAGTGAGAGAGAGAGGAGAAGAATTTTATAATATATCACATTTGCTAAATGCACAGTAGTAATTTACTTATAATTAATTATATTAGCTTGGTTTTAGTTAAGTGATAATATTATATAAGTTGTTAGTTAGATCCCTAAACTATATATATATATAGCACTTGGATACATATTAATACAAGGTTTATATACACAGACATATATATTAATATAATTATATATATATATATATTGCCCAATTTTGTTTACTTACCTTTGTTTACTTTGTATTGGTCATACAACAAGAACAATTCATAAATGTCTCAACTTCACCAAAACTATCTCCTTGAGATAAATGACCCAATATCACATGACCAGTTGGATCCATAATGGATACCACTCCATCCATCACAATATAGACACCTGTAGGTTCTGTCCCTGCTGTTAAAAATTAATTCACCCGCTGTAATTGGTTTAGAGATTGCAGACGTTTGCAAGAAATCAATATTAAAGGTCACAGATAATAAATTTGAAAGTCTCTCAAATAGTCTTACTAAGAACACCTTATGTGTTGCTGAAACTTGTGCTATACTTGTCCCTTGAGTACTACCTCTACTAGACAATGTATTATGTTGAATACTTTGCTCAGGTGTCCTCACAACTCTTTGCAAATTCTCTGGTAAGTCTATTTCTTCCTCTTCTGAATTATCTTCTTCGTTAATTGTTGAGGTAGGTCTTCTTAAAGGTACAATATCATTGAGGACTGGTTGATGCTGAAGAGTGGCAGCTGTACCTGATGTACGAGATGTAGCTCGACTACCACCTATACTAGCTCCATTACCCATTATATGAGGAATAAAATCTAATAAAGAGGAAAATATTTTATTCAATATACATTAAATACACTTAAGATTGATGTCTTTTCAAACAGTTCACAAAAATAATGATTTTAGGAGATGTGCACAAAATCTGATATAGTAATGAGTCCTTGTCTGTTAACAGGTACTTAGGAATAATTAATTAGTAATAACTTATGAATAATTAATAAGTAATGACTAAGGTGGTGGAGCTAATTATTGATGTAGTTTATCTGATTTATTCACTGACCTAAGAGATCTTGTCCATTCAAAGTAAAAGCTGAAGTAACCAAAAATGGCGATGGCGGCAAATTATTGTTATTTACATGTAATTCTGTCTTTGTCTCTCAAGGGAATGGTCTCACGAGACTTGTTCTCTTTTACGGGAAATGTTCTGTTTTAGCACTGTTGCAATGTCATTAGCTTCAAAAACTGAAAACTAAACTGTTGAGAGCTGTAACAGATACTTTATCTCACGGAGTGATTGCTAGATGGAGCTGTACCAATATGCTGCTATGGTAACCAGATAACAATTCCCAGTGGGCGTGGCTCGAGCAGGACTGGGCGTGGTTGTCAGCTTAATGTTGGTAATTACAAGTATGAGTTACATTTAAAGATATATGTGAGATCATAAAATTCTTTTTAAGTGTATTTAATTAGAACAATTGAATATTATAATCCATGGTCTTTTTAAAAATTAAAAATTTAACTCGGTCATCTAAAATGCTTGATTTTTTAAAAAAAATTTCAGTTATAGGTTCTTATTAAGCAACACTGATATGTGCATGTACATACATGTTAATGGATAAATCTCTTTAGTTTTTATTGCATATTCTAATATTATTTCTATTACACAATGACCTTTAGACCTAACTTCATGAAAACATTTCAGATAATATGGTTATTCACAAATCTATGACAAGGATGCCTTCATTATTACTAGGAGCTATATAATAAAAGTTATTATGTCTCCTACTACTCTTACAAGGTATTTATCTAAGTAGATAAGATCTGCTTAGATCAGAGAGACTACATAATACTGTCACCTTTAGCTCAGAGATCATATTTGGTATAGTAAACTAAATGACACTTAATGATATATATATGAGCAGTAGATTATCCATAACACAATAACTTGTCTTAATGTCAACTCTACAATTTTTATTCATGACTAAAATTTACAAATGTAACATGTGTTAATAACATTTAATTAAAACTTAAATTAATGTATGAAATAATTGGTATATTGAAAGTGCATAATTTTTTAAAACCATCACTGACAGATCTGAGTCCATACAACTAGTCAGATACACTATGATAGCTGTCTCCTACATACATATGCTAGTTTCACTAATTCGTAATATATACTGATATACACATAATATTATTATTGTAATAGAAAATGATTTTGAGACCATTAGTTTTGGATTTTCCGACAGAAATATTGTATCTTATATCACATATAGACATTGTGTTATAAATATATTTCTTTCTAGTAACAAGTTGTAGTTAAGGTAAGACCTTTAATTAATTGTTAATTAGATCAATTAAAAGTCAATTAATGTTGGTCACGCAGGTTGTGATGGAGGTGACAATTTTTCACGAGTTTTTCTTGACTGGTTGTCAAATTGACGCGTGAAAAGATCTCTTGATAACATAAAAGGTACTCCATTTTTCATACTTCTATGTTCTCTACGACTCGTCTCGTCGCTGGATCGTCTCGTCACTTCGTTGGATCGACTCGCCTCATCGTTGGATCATCATCTCGTTACTTCGTTGGATCGACTCGCCTCATCGTTGGATCATCTCGTTACTTCGTTGGATCGACTCACCTCATCGTTGGATCATCTTTTTGTTTTAGTTATGTCATCTTTTTTGTTTTCTTTTCTTTTTTTTTCGTTTTTTTTTTATTTTAGTTTTTTTTTATTTTTTGTTTATGTAAAGTTTTTTTCTTCTCATTTCTACAGAACTCAACTTGGAAGTTCTTACTGTGATTGGCCTGATGTTCTTGACTGTTCTTCTCTGATGTTCTCTTGACTGTTCTTCTCTGATGTTCTCTTGACTGTTCTGATGTTCTTGACTGTTCTTCTCTGATGTTCTCTTGACTGTTCTGATGTTCTTGACTGGTCTTCTCTGATGATGTTCTCTGGATATAAAAGATGAGTCGCTCTCCTGCTCATTGGACTCTTTCCTGTCTTCCTTCAAGCCTTCTTTCCTCTTCTTTTATTTTTTTTTTAATTTTATTTTGGGCTATCTAGCCTATCTACACCATACACACACTCACACAATCTCTAAAAATCATATTCCCCCTGCCGCCTGGCGGCCAAAAAATTTTTTTTAATATCCAAGGCCGCCAGGTGGCGGGGGAACCTCTGATCTTCTAGGGTGCGTGTGTGTGCTGTGTGTGTGTGTGTAGGTTGGTAGTCCCTTTTCACTTCCTCTGTCTCTCTTCACTCTCTATCCATTCATTGTCATCAGTTCAGTTTTGACTACTCTTTTTCTTTCCCTGCAGGAGCAGCACTGTTGAAAAAGGTGAGCTATCTTTCCATCCAACCATCCATTCTTTAGTAATCCAGCTGTTCCAAATAACTCTCTCTTTCTTCCTCTATGTTCTCTACTTGTGGATTGACTGGAAGACTCTTGTGGACTGACTGGAAGACTCTTGGGGACTGACTGGAAGACTCAAGACTCTTGGGAGACTCTTGGGAACTGACTGGAGGACTCTTGGGACTGACTGGAGGATTCTTGGGGACTCTTCAACTGCCTTATTTTAATTTTTATTTTCTTTTTTCTGTAATTTTTTAATGTTTTTCTTTATGATTTGTTTTCAATTTAATATTGAAGTTCTCAAAAACATTTTTATCTAAATTTTGTCAAAAATCAATCATCTTATCTTTAGTTAAAATTATTTTAGAAGTTAATTAATCTTCAAATCAAACATTCCAGACTTTTTTAACTTTAAAAATTTAGTTAGTTCGACTTTTTTCAACTACAGTGACACTGAAATCTTATACCAATATAAATCATTTTTTTTATTTGTTAACAGTTTTGTAGATCATTTTTTATTGTTAACTTTTTTACAGTGACACTGAGATCTTATATATTATTATACCAATATAGATCATTTTTTTTATTTGTTAACAGTTTTGTAGATCATTTTTTTATTGTTAACTTTTTTAATTGTTAACAATTTTGATTGTTAATAGTTTTGGAAAAATAAAATAACTTCATTAGTTTTGTATCATAATTATTATCATTAATGTTTTTTAGCTAAAAGCTATATCATTTAATTAATCTTTTTCTTAATAATTAATTAAAAATCTATTACTATCTTGCTGTTCTCTTTACGAGGGCAATGTAATATTTCCCGCCAAAATAGTAGTGGTCACGTGTTTGCTGTTCCTTGCTGGGTGCGTGCTCGTGATATTTTCCCGCCTAGCCAATGACACTGAAAACTGTGAATGTTCACAAATGGAAACCTTATTTGACTGACTCTCTCTCCCTCTTTTGACTGGACTCTTGAGATCCTAATCTGTTAAGACAGTTTAATTTGTGTTTCAATGCTTCCACTCCACTAACTTAGTTTATCATTGATTGTACCAAGAACAAGAATATTGAGAGGGAGTGCCAAAGAATACTTCATATATGTAACTGTGGTTGATCAATGGATGAACAAAACAATGATTTTTTACCATGTAAATTGATGTAATACAGTTTTAAGTATCTTTTCCAAGGACTCCATTGTCTGGTACGAGTTTCAAGAATGTAAACTTGTTAAGTGCCTTCAATGTAAGTTATTTACACGTGTTCTCAATGAGTATTGTACAATTATTGAATGATATGGGCAACCACATACAATAGATATACAAGACTATTTAAAATTCATAGATTACAACAATTAAAACTTGTAATTTGCTTTATTATATATATAATACACTTACAACATTCATACATTTCGTAGACCACAACAATAAGTTATTGAATATTCATTAATCACAGTCTGTAGAGTTAGTCTCCAATGGTATCCATTACACATCTGATCCTATTGATTTTATTGTTGGAGAATAGAATGGACAACTTCTAACTGTTTATAGGAAGTAACTATTGCTGCCCTTTAAAGACGTTTATTGTCGAACATGATGGAGAGATGGTACAATTAGAACTTGATATAAGAAATACAAGAAGGTATTGTTAATAAAACACTATAGGAACAATACATGTACATATGTCTTCTCTACTTATATACTTGAGGTTACTATCAGTTGTATATCTATTGATTTTAACAGTTTTACTTTTATCGTTGACATTTTTTATATAATTTTCATGCCACACTTTCGGAATTAAAGCTATGTGTACACTCTTATTTTAGACAATTCTTACAACAAATAGTATGTCTAATTTAGTTAATGATTAGTGAGTCAGTAGTTGTTAACTCTCATTAGATGATAGTTGTTGTTAAGTACATGTACTAATGTTCATTAATTTAATTTGTTATTCTCTTGTGTTTTATTTATCCATTTTCACTTTATATATCCATTGATGATCTCTATTTATCCATTTTGTATTTCATTCATCCATAGATACCACATACATTTACGATACAAGCTATCTAGCCACTACTAAATCTACTTATAATGATTCTTCTATTAAGGTTAATTACAGTCTGGAGTACCAAATAAAAGATAAAGGTGCTGGAGTTGGTGGTCATATGAATGACCATCTGAGCATTAGTATGGGAACAAGACTTATAGTGGTGGTGTCAGAGCTGAAGAAGGAGGACAGAAAAAATAAACTTTACATTATTATTCTACTCCACCAGATAGTGAATGTAATTTAAATGGTGTGGTTTTTGTGAGGAACTATAGTTCTAGCTACATCTGTATATCTTGATCAGTCCATTTATGTATCTGTTCATTTATTTATACATTCATTCAGCCATCTATCCATCCATTCATCAATCTGTCTATTTGTCCATTCATCCATCCATCAATTTAATACTACCTATTAATCCATATCATAGAGTTATATTCTCTTACTAAAAACTTAACTTACTCCAACAACAAAATCTATTACTCAAAAACAATAATATTTTGTCTGAATCTCCACCTAGTTTTTGATACAGAAGCCACACCCACTGATTTAGAAGAATTCTATTGGCAGTTTAGTACAGAAAGACATAGTCCTGCCTGTGGTTAAATTTTAAGTTCCCATTTCCATACAACCACTTCGATTCTCATTCCCTTTACACTTAATTTCATTTCCCTATTTCAAATAGTTCACATTGTTAATTAATATAGTCTGATGTACAAGGTGAATTAGTAATCATTAGGGCAAGTTCTACACTCTTAACGTTGTACTTGACAGCCACAATTATTCAGATATTTGGTACTGTGTTAATAATTGTTAGTAGTTTACTTAATGCATTATAACTCTCCCATTCACCTAGTAACTTTATAATACAAGAGGCGAAAAAATCATTATTGCATAATTTTCGGACTATCTCAGTTTGTCATCAGACAACTAAATACACGCAGTAATAATATAACATTAATTATACGAGCTTACTTGATATTTCCTAATTTAAACCCAATCCTTTGTGTAGTTTAACTGAAAGCTACTCATACTTAGGACTTAGAGGAGCTCTTAAATGAGAGGAACCAGTAGTCACAACTCATGGAATTCCTATGTTACCATTTCTTAGTGTAATGTGGTTGGTGGGTGGAGGTGCTTGTTATCTGATTTAAGATTTTCAGCATCTTCATTCACAGCATCCAACTAATCCATTATATAATAAAGTTGTATGGACACATTTACTTGTATGAGTAGTTTTCTAAGATAAATATTAACTTCTGACTGTGCATTAAAGATCACTAGCTTCACAATGAGTTAGATCTCTTAGACTATGTCCATTCAACTAGTGTAATAAAGTCAAAAGGCAACTTACTATTATTATAATAATTATAATTATATATAATCCAGGTAATAAGACAAATAAGGAGATAGACAAGGTTAGAGCCACTCACTTCAAACTATTAGACATTTTTTATACCTATCAACCTATTTTTATAGTTCTTTTTATTAGTGGTGAATTATAGCAGAGCCTATAGAAAATCTACTTGACTCTAGTATTGTTCAAAAGGATGCTCAGTCTCATCAGCTATAGCAATGGTGATATGTATAGTTATAGTAATAGTGCCAACAGCTATATACCAAGCAAGGAGGTACTCAAATTTTTAAATAATTACCATTTTAACCATAACTAATATTTGCAATATCATGTCTTAATTTTTTAAACATATTGTCAATACAAAAATTTGAATACATCTAATAAACCAATCAAACTTGTTAAACCAGTTAAAGAATTATTATCTGATAAAATTGATGCTATGCTTTGTAATACCAATTGCATGTTTTCATGTATACCATACAACTTAAAGGAAGTTCGTGTAATGTTCTCTATAAAACACTGATCAGTTATGCCAACATTCCTTCCCAGTGGTTATTTAGATTTCATTAAAAATGTACATTTATAAAAAAAAACATGTTGTGTTGCCCAAACGATTCCTACTCGCTCACCCACTCAGGCTTCCACTTAGGCTCCAGGATTCCCTGCTATTGCTAGCTGGGACCGCCACCTGGCTTGGTAACCCTCGTCTTCGCGAGGTAATCCTGGCTGGAGCATCGCCCTAACTTAAAACCAGCCGTACGGATTCCAGCTCTTAGGGAATATCGCATTCAGGAACCGGGAACCACAAATACACCAGCCTCTTCTCGTTTAAAGGGAGACTACCAGCCCTATCCTAGTCGGCCTTTCGGATACTCCGTAGAGTATGCTGGTAACCATCTCAGAGGTCTGATGCATTGCAGAACGCTGGCCCACAACACAACCTATCCAAGGTTGTTTTCGTTTCCTTTTATATGTACGTCAGATTTTGTCTTCATGTTCTTGTGGGGCGCAACCCTGTCTGTTATGAATCTCATTAACGTTAACTATGAATATGTTTAATGGCAGTCTGCGATAGCACTAACGAAGTAAAAAGCCTATTAAAATAACTAAAACCAAATATTTTTAGTTAAAGTTAAATACTTTAAGTCACGCATAAGCAACTAGAAACCTATAGCTTCACAAATTTGTTTTGTTTTAAGAGTTTTGCATAATTTGGAGGGACACATCTACAATATCCAATATTCACTATCAACAATGGGAGACAGCTTAATGTAATACAAGTTTCATCTTGCATACAAAATCAAAAGTCAACAGAAAACTGCAATCCAATGAGAGATGCATATTATTTTAGGAGAAAAGCTTAGGTAATAGATCGATTAATATGTGGATGAATTATTAGATAGAAGGACAACAAGAGGAAAATGATTGGAATACTTATTGCATCTGTCTCTGTCTCTGCCTCTCTCTGCAGTCTCTCTCTCTCTGCAGTCTCTCTCTCTCTCAACAATTAGAGGATGACTAAGAGAGACTGATTAGTCTTCCTAAATTAACCAATCTGTACTCATATGTAGATTGAATAAAATATAAAATAAAATGTTGAAAATAGTAAAAAAACACTATTTTATTTGTAAACTGCCCACAAGTCATGTTACTAGTCTGAGAAATGAATAAGACAAACATGTGTAAATGTGTAGTCAACTGTCTAAGTAATTTGTTAGATAATATAATTTCATGGTAAAAACCATATTGGTCGTCATGCACTATGTGATTATCATGAGATCGCAATATAAATATACATATGATCTGACTTTGAAGTCCATGAACTGTCAATTCCATAGTAATTAAAATCATAATGCACTAGTGCAAAGTATTTTATAAGGATATATACAAAGTAAATGACTATAAATTAGTTTAAGATAATCAAGTTAACAGTATAATATAATCAATAGCAACAACATATTGTCTAGACTGATTTATGTTATATTATATAGTGTATCATTACAATTTACTATATATAACACCAGTATTGTATCCACATGAAAATTACATAATATTAAACAACTAATAAGCTAAGCCTTCCTTTTAACTTTCTTAGATTATTCATTATTAAGTCTATCATTCATTCAGAACACTCTTCAACATCCTGTTATAGTTATGTCATAGATAGGTACAATTTACTGTAAATATACAAATACTTAACAAGAATATTTACAATTATCCCATGGTATAATCATTGAAGCCATATATGAAAATTGCATTGGACCACAATTTGATTTATCAAATGAAGAGTTTCTTGGTATACAACACAAAGATGACATTTTAAAATAAATTATAATTACTATTATTATAATTATTATAATAATAGTAATTATATAAATATCCAGGTAATTATTAATTACCTGGATTATTTCAGTCCACTTTCATCAGCTTGTAAGCCTTTAATAATACTACTCACAACAGTACAATCTACAATAATATAGTAAATACAATATCTATTATCAAAAGAGACCTTGATCTCTTTTTATATGTACACTGAAGACCTGCCTACTATATGAATAATTAATAAACAATTAAGATGGGTGGAGCTATTGTCTTGTACCATGACCTAAGAGATCTTGTCTGTTAAGTAGAACACTGAAGTAATCATGAATAGTGGCAAATTGCCATTAGTTAAACTTACATGTAGTTCTGTTTTACTGGCAGTGTTCTGTTTTGGTGCTGATTACACAGTCTTTCACTGGCCTCCACTTCAAAATAATAAGCACAAAATGAAACTGTTGAGAGCTGTAACAGATACTTTATCTCATGGAGTGATTGCTGGATGGAGCTGTGCTAATGTGCTGTTATGGCAACCTGGTAACAATTTGTCAATTAGCATAGTCCAAGTTGGAATGGGCGTGGTTATTGGTTCAATTTTGGATTTAGATCACTTCATTGAAGCTAGATCATTAAAATTAGAGGTAATTACATAACCCTAACTTATGTTTTGAGGATTAAGTTTCAATTGTTGGTATGTGAGGTTATTAATGTAGTATGCCACACCCTTTTTTTCCACTGATTTGGGCCCATGTATTCAACTTAACAACTTTACCAAATTATAATTATCCTCATATATACCAAAGTATCCTAGTCTTAATCTCAGTAGTAAATAAATAAATAAAGAACTATAGTTGCATTGGATTTGTTACTTAGCAACATACCCACATGGTTACTATTTTTAGAAAAAGTGTTCTTGTTTAGAAAACTTATGTTTAGGTCATGATGATCTTTTCAAAAGATTATAAATACAATATATATTAATAGTATTTTAATGAGGTAGCCCCTGTTCGTTATCCTCGTGTATGTAGATTAGTTTTAAATTAATTTATCTTATTATCTCTATCATTATAGGATGCCATTTCATTGACCAAAAAGACCATTTGCACACAATACAACACTACTTAGTTTTACAGTTATTCTCGCCTATTGCCTTCTCTTTTTTAATTCCACATCTCCGTAACAAATATACTCAGTATCTTCCGCTAATAATATTACTGAGCTTTCTTTCTCATCATTTAAGAGATGCTGATCGTAGAGGGGTGTGGTTTGGATTCTTCTCAACTTCACCTATACCTTGGAAACTATATGTTGCCATGGTGATAGCAATTCCATGGTTATTACGGATTCCTTGTGTGTTTTCAGTATTATCATTACCGCATCAATCTTTGAACAAGACAGAAATTGTTTAAGAAACACTTAAAAAGTATATTCTATATTTCTATTAATTTTGTTTGTGAGTTGTTAATTTTTTTATTTAATAATAATTATTATCAATGTTTAATTTTAAAATCATACACTGGTTGGTTGCTACCATATATCACTATCATGTGATCACATACATATTAGGAGTGTTGTTATTTGTTTTTATTTGGTATAAAACATGACAGTCCCTTATGTCAAACATGTAGACACCTGACTGGGATCAACTTTGACAGTCACATCACTCAATGTCCATATAATTAGTAACTATATTTGATTCCTTTTAAACTTTTTGTTTATTATAATTCATTTTATTTATTTGCTTTAAGTTTAAAAAATAACTCTAAATCAGTTAGCTTTTAAGATGATTCAAATTGAACATATTTTCTGAATGTAGATGACTCAAAATAAAGCCTACATCATATCTACATTGTCACTGATGTAACTTATAATAAAATTAATATTATTTAAATTAATGTTTTTAAATGACAATTATTTTTATTTATTAAATTTGTCTCAATTGTTAACAATGAAAAGATATTTTGTTGTATTTTATATATCAATTAAAGATGATAATTACAATATTATCAGTTCTCAGTTATTTACAGTGAAAAAATATTAATAATACCCTTTCTTTATCCTAATTGAGTTACATCAGTTGTCATGACAACTCTCCCTAGTGATTGTGACCCTAGTTTTATCAGTTCATCACAGACTTGATTTATAGCTACACACATCGTACATGAGCCTAGATAACAATATGACATAATAGTCCATCTATAATAATTATATTCAATTATATTTTCATTTGTCCATAAATGAATCAATGATCCATCTATCCATCTATTCATTCAACTATTCATCCATTCATTATGTCAAGTCTTACTTCAGTTTTCCTTCTTAAGTTTTATAACAGCATCATTTAATATATCTTCATGTGAAGTATGTTAAAGACAATACTAGTTGTCTATTTTATAAGATATCATGGCATAATGCTTAGCTGTAACCTATACATGACATGATTCATCACATGCTAGTCACATGACTTGACTTTTTTAAAATTACCGTGTCTATAGTCAAGACACATCTGTTTTTTCTAGCAACACTTTATAATTTTACTAATGAAGGACAACTCTCATATAAAGGATATCATAACAATGTCTACTAAATAGAGTGGTCCTATTAAATTATCTACTAGCAAAAGGATACGTAAATATTTGCCTTGTTGTGAACCAGAGAGTGTCCATATGGGATCAAAGAGAAAATGAAGGCTGTTCCCCTTTAGGAATAACAGTTTAGTCTCTGGGGTTCCAACTGGAGAGAGAGAGAGAGAGAGGAAGAGAGGAGAAAAGAGAGAGAGAGAGAGAGGAGAGAGAGAGAGAGAGAGAGAGGATAGAACATATAACAAACATATTTTACTTGTAAATCAGGTTGAGTTGTAATCCAATGTCCTCGTGATGCTAATAAATTAATAATTTTCTTGTTTTGTCGGTAGATTGTGTATAGTAGTGGGTGTGGTTTCATACTCATATCGTTTTTTAACGATTGTTCCACTTGGTTTTTAAACAGACATTGAAGTAATATTAAAAATCAGTGATAGAGTAACCAGGTGATACTGCACATGAGATATTAATAATATCATGTGACATTGACCCACCTACCTCCTTGATCAACAACACAGGGACACACCCATTCCTCCTGTTTCCTGTCGACAAACCTCAATGAGATCTTTTATCGTGACAGTATTAACAATTTTATCTAAAGACATTGAAAGACATTATACTGACATCCTTGAATAATACCCCTTAAAATATTTAATTCAAAGCAATTAAAGAAATTATAATTTCTGCTATAACTAGAACTATGTCACTGTCCTGTTAACTCACAAAGTGTAGGATGAAGTAAAGACAGCTTTTCTGCTTCTTCTGCACTATTAGTAACAGCAATGACCTGTAATGAGTGAGTGAGTAACATTAATAATATCTACATGTACAGGTAATGTGTATGTGTAAACAATATTGTTTCCTAATATCGTATGTAATGTACATATTCATATACTGTAGTACAATTTAATTTATTTTGTAGTATATTGTAGTATAATTTACTACAAAGTGAGTCTGAAGACCTATAATAATATGTATATAATATTATCATAATATGTACATATATTATAATATATATCATAATTATATTATCATATATTATCATAATATGTAACATTAAATGTTTACTTTAATCTGAGTAGTTCACAGAGACTAATCACCGCAAGTCCATCAGGCTAAAGTCAGAGAAACATAAAGGGTTAAAATATGACTGATATTATATATAAAAGAACCTATTTTAGAAGGCACACTGAATCTAGGTCACCCTCTATATTGAAGACACTTGTTCTAGTCCCATACTAATACTTTAGTGTATTATACAACCTCTATATTGAGGACACTTGTTCTAGTCCCATACTAATACTTTAGTGTATTATACAACCTCTATATTGAGGACACTTGTTCTAGTCTCATACTAATACTTTAGTGTATTATGCAACCTCTATATTGAGGACACTTGTTCTAGTCTCATACTAATACTTTAGTGTATTATGCAACCTCTATACTGAGGACACTTGTTCTAGTCCCATACTAATACTTTAGTGTATTATACAACCTCTATATTGAGGACACTTGCCCATACTAATACTTTAGTGTATTATATAACCTCTATATTGAGGACACTTGTTCTAGTCCCATACTAATACTTTATTGTATTATACAACCTCTATATTGAGGAGACCTCCATTATATTAAGGACAGTTACCAAGTCACAAATAATGTACACTATTAAATGACTATATTATTATAATATCTTACTGATAATGCTGAGAATAGAAGTAATATTGAAGCTGAATCAAGTCTGGCTTGATAGAACAGTATTGTAATGCTCGTACTGCAGGACTTAAAATAGACACAACATCAACATGTGTGAGATCTCGTGGCTTTTTAACTGAAACAAAATAATAATTAATATAATACTTAATATATCAAGAGTGACCTTCATATAATAATAATGTAATATTAATATACCTAGACAATATTCTGGTACAACACAATACTCTGCACAACCTGGACACCTCTGTATCAAGTGATAATATACCTAATAATTATAATAAATAGAATATGTCTTTAAATATAATATAATATAATAACATACCACACACTTCATCATTGATAACATACAATGATACTGCAGTACCAACTAGAAAAGAGTGAGAATAGATGGATGAATGATAATGGACCAATGGATACATATAGTTGAAGAGATGGATTATGGATGAATGGGTTTGATGGATGGATGGATGAATGGACAGATAAATTGATAAATGGATGGACTAGTCAGATAAAGAATAGTCAATATGATATAGTATATTATATACCTTTAGTGATCACACCTGATATCTCATAACCAACAGGGAATTGGTCCAACTCTGGATTTAACTCCAATAAGGTCTAGATGTATTATGAGAAAAATTACTGATAAAATGTATTAACTAAAACAGCTAAGTTGATTAAAATTACAAACTAATTATATACTTTCTGTTACTATGACAACCAAACCTGTATATCCATTCTATTTAGAGCACATGCTTTAACATGTATCATGACATCTGTTGGTCCTAACTCTGGTAGAATAACCTAAGAGAGAGAGAGAGAAATAATCAATTAATCGCTATATGGTCAACAAAGGCCACACCCAGGACACTTATTCTATTGAAATTGTTATAATTATTTCAATAAATATAAAATCACTGAACCATCTTAACAAGATACATCCTTCAAGATGTGATACTACGTTATACACTTGCATGTCTTATGAACGAGACTATGTACATGCATTCTTCATTATATCTATTATATTGAGTGCCCCATACATGTTTTATAGTTTGTTTTAAGAACTTACATGTTCTTCTAAACGTGGTACTAACTTTCTCTGACTATCAGAAGTAGTGACATAAGTTAAATATATCCCCTTCATGTTTGCCAAAGTGGGTGTGGCTGGGGTCTGCAGAATTGTAATATTGCTTTTCTAATTAAACGTAATTTTCTGTCTCTGACCAATTAGATTGGAGTAAGAAGCTATACACGTGTATAAAATTTATTTGAAATTTGTTGGTCAAAAGAAGTACCTCCCATAAGATATTTGTAAAAGGTATTTAATTCCTCTATAAACTAAAATCTTCACCCCTTTTTGTCAGATTAACTATGTCAGCTGGTCCAGTTCAACACAAGAAGGCTGTAAGTTATTAACAATGTAATTGTAGTTAGTCTAAACTATTACATGTGTGTACATATTGGAGATAGTACCTGTTCATCAAGCAGGCTACCACACTTAGACTATGTAGTATTAATGTTGTTAGTTTAGAATTATCAGTGCTTACTATCTAGTAGGAAAGGCTGCTTTGCTATGAATTGTTGATGTTCAGAGTTTTGGAATTTTGCCTGTTCAGCAGAATAGCAGTCACCTATTTGGTATTAAGATACTAAAGCTGGTTATATCTTGTCTAGTGTCAAATTAATACAGATTGTGATACATGTTGAAATATTAACTCTCTTTGAATTTGAGTTTATATTTCAAAAGAGGGAGGGGTTTGTGTAGTGTAGCCAGGAAAGTTCAGTATAATAGTCCACAAGAATCTCATCAAGAGTAATCTGATCTACTATTAAAACATATAATTTAATTGTTACATTTATGTAGCTGCTTAAGAAAATAGATCAGTTTTTTAAAGAAGTGGTTAATTACTTAATTAACCATTTTATCTTTTTTGATATTACAGCTTATGATGAAGTTGCTGAGGAAAGAATTTATTAATGAGGAGTATAAAATATGGAAGAAGAACACACCCTTTCTCTACGATCTTGTTATGACGCATGCCCTTGAGTGGCCTAGTCTCACGGTACAATGGCTACCTGCTATTGAAAAGTGAATGATTGTCATGTGACCATCATGTGATCATTGTTTATAGGCCTAATGGGAAAGATTATACTCTTCAAAAGCTACTTTTGGGAAACACATACAAGGTATTGTTCAATGTGGTTTGATCTTGTTCACATTTAATGGCTTCATTCCCATACCTTTTGTGTTACAAGTATGAGAATAAGACTGTATACAATGAGTATAGGTATGAGACTGTCTTAATAGAGGAATGAGCATGGGTATGAGACTGTCTTAATAGTTTATATCACATTGATATGAGATTAAAACTTTTTTTGAGCATACATAACATGGGAAATGAGATTTGTATATATGGTATGGGAATGAGACTATGTACATGTAGTATGTATTATGTCAAGATATAGGCATAACACATGTCTACTCTGTCTATATATGGACCATATATATAATGTATTATTGTAGTGTGATTATAGGAATGAGCCATGTACATGGTATGGGAATAAGATCATTTATGTTGTATGAGAATGAATCATGTACATGGTATAGGGATGAGACTATTGTTTGTTTTCTTTTAGTTCTGATGAACAAATCATGTCGTAATAGCTAGTGTTAAGTTACCTAATGAAGAGGCTCAAGTTGATACAAGCAGATATGACAGTGATAAAGGAGGTTGTGGTCATAGTTATTAAACAGATATATTAACTTTTTGTTTTAGAATATGGAGGGGTTTGGTTCAGTAGCTGGTAAGATAGAGATTGAAGTTAAGATTCATCGAAGGAGAAGTTAACAGGTGAGTTCTTTTGAGAGTTGGTTTGTTCATTTACTCTCTCTCTCTCTCTCTCTGCCTCTCTCTCCCTCTCTCCCTCTCTCTCTCTTAGAGCACGTTATATGCCACAAAATCCATTTATAATTGCTACAAAGACTCCATCAGCTGATGTACTTGTCTTTGATTACAGTAAACATCCATCTATACCAGGTAAACCACATACATTTATCCATTTTATTGATTTTTGTCTCTAGAGGGTACAGAGTGCAAACCAGATTTACTTCTTAAAGGACACACAAAGGAAGGGTATGTGATTGTAAACATAAAATGTTTTATCATAACAAAGTGAAACATTTTATAATTTACTTATCATTAACAGTTTCAATGTATTTTTATATTAAGAGTAATTATACAATATACACCACACACATCACCTAGTGTAATGTACTTTGAACTTTGTACTTTGACCTCTTGTAGATATGGTTTGTCATGGAACGTCAGTCGTAAAGGTCACCTTTTAAGTGCTTCAGATGATTATGTAAGCACAAGAACTATGATCTCATTATATCTAATGTGTATGATTTTTTAGACTATTTGTCTATGGGATATAACTGGTATTACCAAGGTAACATTAAAACATGTAACTAATATAATTGTATTGTTTATATTGTCTGCTGTTTATCAGGATCAGCGAACATTAGATGCTAAGTCTATTTATACTGGACATACTGCTGTAGTAGAGGTGGGTGGAGTCAAGATTTATATAGTTGTTTATTTTTTGTTTTAGGATGTTGCTTGCACTTACTTCATGATAGTTTATTTGTTTCTGTTAGTGATGATCAAAAGTTAATGATGTAAGAATCTCTTTCTCTCTCTCTCTCTCCTTTCCCTCTCTCTCTCCCTCTCCCTCTCTCTCCTTTCTCTCTCTCTCTCTCTCTCTCTCTCTCTCTCTCCTCTCCCTCTCTCTCTCTCTCTCTCTCTCTCCTCCCTCCCCCTCGCTCTCTCTCTCTCTCCTCTCTCCTCCTCCTCTCTTTCTCTCCTCTCTCCTCTCCTCTCCCTCTCTCTCTCTCTCTCTCTCCTCTCTCTCTCTCTCTCTCTCTCTCTCTCTCTCCTCTCTCTCTCTCTCTCTCTCACATGTTTACAATCTATTCTCATATCTTTCAGATGGGATAGTCGTGTCACAAATACTTCTAAAGCCAGTCATATTGTAGAAGCTCACACTGCTGAGGTAACTTTATATGCACTATAGCTACATGATATGTTAATATATCACTATCTCTTGTAGGTAAACTTGTTTAGCCTTCAATCCATATAGTGAGTATATATTAGCCACTGGATCAGCTGACAAGGTAAGATCTGAGAAGTGAGTAAATATTAAAATGAGAACTTATTTTTCTCCTCTCTCCAGACGGTAGCATTATGGGATATGCGTAATCTTAAGATAACTCCATTCCTTTGAGTCCCATAAGATGAGATATTTCAAGTTCAATGGTCTCCTCATAATGAAACTATTTTTAGCATCAAGTGGAACAGATAGAAAATTAAATGTTTGGGATCTCAGGTAATAAACAATAACCACATGTACACGTACATTATTTTGTTATTGTAGTAAAATTGGAGAAGAACAATCACCTGAGGATGCAGAGGATGGTCCACCTGAACTATTGGTAAGTAAGCTGATAGAGATTATATCGTTCACTCACTCTCTCTCAGTTCATTCATGGAGGTCACACAGCAAAAATATCTGATTTCTCTTGGAACCCTAATCAGCCGTGGGTTTATTTGTAGTGTCTCTGAAGACAACATATTACAAGTTGGCAAATGGTAACACATCTACTGCTTCAATCTTTGTATTTTTTAACTTTGTTATTTTTTTAAGGCTGAGAACATTTATAATGATGAAGATCCTGATACACCCGCACAAGACTTAGACCTGTGCAGTCTTAAGTCACACGATACTCACATGACTGTTTGGACATTACCTTTGTTTCATTGTAGTTTCGTCATTTTCACTAATAATTAACTATTGTTGTTCACTTTAAACAAACTTGTTGTCAACTGTAACTTTGAGTTAAGGCAGTATAAATGTACTAGACAATTTGTACATATCTCTTAAATAAACGATTTTACAGATCATTGTTGTCTCATATGTTGTGTTTGTCTTGCTCATGAAATAGTCAACATATCATAATGTACATGTTGTAATAATTTTAGTTACTAAACCAGTAATAATTGGTATGACATTTTTAGTGTATTAATATATTAATATCAAACTACAATGCTATTGTTGTCTAATTCTTACAATAGGGTTTTCATTTATATGGATGACTGTACTAATCTACTAACTCCACGTCCTCCCTCACTCTATGAACAACACTGTTGTATTCCTAGTAACAGTGGGAAGTTCAAGTGAGAGAATCACGCTGTGATGTGGAGGATAGTAAAAATATGAATAATTGAAGTAATGGCTGAATCATACAATACATGGTCAGTTATGATCAGATTGACTGATACAATGCTTAGTTAGAGTTGTCGGTATGGGAGTCATTCCAGCACAAAAAATACTTGTTAAACTATAAAATATACTAGTAATCAAACAATTTCACATGTTGTTTAACGTTTTTGGAAACATACACATCAGCAAAATATCCATGAATCTGTCACTGCAAACAATCTATTTTTAATAATACAACAAATATTCCACAATCAGAATATCTCTTGCTAAATAACAGATCACTATTGAACAGGATATATGTTATATATATATATATATATATATATACAATATATTAACGTGTGTGTGTATGTACATATTTATATATATTTATCTGCATTGGTGCCAATTACATTAGTAGCAGTAGGAGCATCGCAAAGCACAGAAAGGAGCATCAAAACTCCCTTAACTAACTATTGTCAAATCAAGGCTTAAATGTATGTCCATATATGGACATAACTCTGCTAAGCTTTTCCATTTTAATAGCTTGTGGGCTTTAACCTCTTAGTTAAATAGATAAAATTAACAACAATAACAACAACAGTTGAGACCAGAGCACTCCTGTCCAAACCAGAGATCTCACTGGTAACTCCAAAGTGTGCTGGTGTTCTGTGTGGACAAGGAGTTACAAACCAAAGTGCCTATCTCCTTGCACCACGCAGCAAGGAAATGACCAAAACGGTCATAATCCTTGTAATAGATCCGAAAAAGTTGGCAGAAAGTTCTTTCTAAGAACTCCAGCAACTTCCCTAGCTTGAGATTAGTCTTTGTGCCAGAGAACTAGTCTTGTTGAATAAAGAGATGCATGATGTTCAATTGTTTTCCACCTTTTTAATGACAACAGCCTCCATAGTCTCCCAAGTCCAATTCATTTAACATTTCTCATGTAAATGACTTCTTTCTTTCTTAGTTTCTTATAATTTTACTCGCCATTGATAGTTGTAATAGCTTCGTCACGTATTTAAGTAGTATATTCCTTATATGGAATATTCCCTGAACAAGTATATAATGCGAGTTGGACGCTCCTTCGATCGGCTCATGCGCGCGCTTCCTGGTAGCAGGTTGCCTTGTAAATCAATATTCATGATGTCACCACAGAATAATTAGCGGTTTACTTATATAATACTGTAGCGATATGTATATACTTATTTCAGCGCTCATTGCTGGACTTAGCTAGAAAAAAATTAGCATGAAGATAATTGTTATTTGCTGTCTAATTACTTTTACTAATCGTGACTAGTGAGAGCTCCTCTGTTTGTATGGATAACTGTACTAGTCTACTAACTCCACGTCCTCCTTCACTCTATGAACAATACTGTTGTATTCCTAGTAACAGTGGAAAGAATTCCAGACAAGAGAAAACAATGTTGTAAGATTTATTCTCTGTCCCAACCATCCTCCTTCCTCTTGTCAAAGGTTCTCTCTAGATCTTTAAGTTGTTCAGAGCTCTTCGAACAAAATGTTACAGCTGAATCAGGCTATTATACAATACTATCTCCTAATGGTTCTCTTATATCTGTGTATTGTGAGATGAAGGGTAGTAATTGTGATGGTAGGGAGGCTGGATGAGAGTAGGTACCTCAATATGAGTGAACCTGGTGCTACTTGTCCTCCTGGAATGACATTACGACAATTTTACAACATAGGTCATGGAGTTTGTGGTCGACCTACTTCTTCATCTATAGTTTATTCAGCTCAAGGTTATCATTATAGTAAAGTCTGTGGTCAGATAAAGGCTTATCATTTGGTGCACCTGATGGGTTTTCCACCTTTGCATGGTAGTTTATATCAATCCAACATTGAGAACTGTAACACATATGTTGATGGTGTTACTATTACTTATGGTAGTAGTCCTCGTAAACATATCTGGACTTATGCATGTGGTGCAAGAGAGAAAGATGAATTTATTATTGATGCTGGACGGTATAATTGTCCATGCAATATTAACAATACAGGAACAACTGTACCTAGCTTTGTAGGAAGTAATTATTATTGTGAGTCTGCATTATCTCCAGGATTACCATATCTGTCTGTCTTATATCCCAATGATCCCTTGTGGGGATGGTCAAGGATGTGAAGGAGATGAAGGGCCTTGTTGTACTAACCCTAATATGCCTTGGTTTATGACTACACTAAAATGGGCTACCACTGAAGATATTGAAGTAAGAATGTGTGGTAGTGAACACTCATGGGATGAAGATACTCCTTTGGAAAGTCATTGATCTTTACATACGTTAACAACAATGTATGTAGGATGATGTCGATGCATATAATAAATATACTTTTAATTTAGGAGATATTTTGTATCTTTGATTGAGTGAAATTTTGATCGACTACTAAAGTTACATAGGCTTTTGTAAAACTTTATTTTTTCGTTTTGTTGATTCTTAGTCCATCAATCCCCAAAATGCATTTAAAACTATTACAACATTACAGCTTTGATTAATATTACTATAAAGTGCACATGCTCTTTCTTATGTATTGTAAATACAAATTGATTCCTGCATAGACACTGTTGCCTTGCAACATTTCTATTAAGATAAGATATACAGTAATTGTAGGAAGAGGATGATGGGGAATGAGGAGAATAATGGGAGAATTGTAAATTTGCTTCGATGTGGTTAATTAAATAAATGATACAAATCCATACATGTGTCCTTCTACGTAGTGAGTACTATTGTGAGTCTTGACATGTACCTATATATAAGGGACTACCAAGTGATTATAAATTATATCCTGATAATCCATTAAATGATGGTCAATGATGTACTGGAAATGAAGGACCATATTATACTAACTCTAAGATACAAATATATAATGCGAGTTGGACGCTCCTTCGATCGGCTCATGCGCGCGCTCCTGGTAGCAGGTTGCTATGTAAATCAAATATTCATGATGTCACACAGAAATAATTAGCGGTTTACTATATAATACTGTAGTGATATGTATATACTTATTTCAGCGCTCATTGCTGGACTTAGCTAGAAAAAATTAGCATGAAGATAATTGTTATTTGCTGTCTAATTACTGGTTTACTAATCGTGACTAGTGAGAGCTCCTCTGTTTGTATGGCTGACTGTACTAGTCTACTAACTCCACGTCCTCCCTCACTCTATGAACAATACTGGTTGTATTCCTAGTAACAGTGGAAAGAAGTTCCAGACAAGAGAAAACAATGTTGTAAGATTTATTTTCTGTCCCAACCACCTTCCTGCCTCTTGTCAAAGGTTCTCTTTAAGTTGTTCAGAGATCTTCAATCAAAATGTTACAGCTGAATCAGGCTATTATACAATACTATCTCCTAATGGTTCTCTTATATCTGTGTATTGTGATATGAAGGGTAGTAATTGTGATGGTAAGGGAGGCTGGATGAGAGTAGGGTACCTCAATATGAGTGAACCTGGTGCTACTTGTCCTCCTGGAATGACATTACGACAATTTTTACAACATAGGTCATGGAGTTTGTGGTCGACCTACTTCTTCATCTATAGTTTATTCAGCTCAAGGTTATCATTATAGTAAAGTCTGTGGTCAGATAAAGGCTTATCAGTTTGGTGCACCTGATGGGTTTTCACCTTTGCATGGTAGTTGTGTCAATCCAAACATTGAGAACTGTAACACATATGTTGATGGTGTTACTATTACTTATGGTAGTAGTCCTCGTAAACATATCTGGACTTATGCATGTGGTGCAAGAGAGAAAGATGAATTTATTATTGATGCTGGACGGTATAATTGCCCATGCAATATTAACAATACAGGAACACTGTACCTAGCTTTGTAGGAAGTAATTATTATTGTGAGTCTGCATTATCTCCAGGATTACCATATCTGTGTGTCTTATATCCCAATGATCCCTTGTGGGATGGTCAAGGATGTGAAGGAGAAGAAGGGCCTTGTTGTACTAACCCTAATATGCCTTGGTTTATGACTACACTCAATGAAACTACCACTGAAGATATTGAAGTAAGAATGTGTGGTAGTGAACACTCATGGGATGAAGATACTCCTTTGGAAGTCATTGATCTTTATGTTCTTTAGCAACAATGTATGTAGATGATGTTGATGCATATAATAAATATACTTTTATTTTAGGAGGTATTTTGTATCTTTGATTGAGTGAAATTTGATCGACTACTAAAGTTATATGGGCTTTTGTAAAACTTTATTTTTTTCGTTTTGTTGATTCTTAGTCCATCAATCCCCATAATGCATTTAAAACTATAACAACATTACAGTTTTTCGATTAATATTACTGCAAAGTCTTATGTATTGTATGTAAATACAAAAAATCTCTGAAAAGGAATAATAATTGATTCCTGCATAGACACTGTTGCCTTGCAACATTTCTATTAAGATAAAGATATACAGTATTGTAGTAATGAACAAGGATTGAGGAAAGAATAATGGGAGAATTGTAAATTTGCTTTGATGTGGTTAATTAAATAAATGATACAAATCCATACATGTGTCCTTCTAGGTAGTGAGTATTATTGTGAGTCTTGATATGTACCTATATATAAGGGACTACCAAGTGATTATAAATTATATCCTGATAATCCATTAAGTGATGGTCAACGATGTACTGGAAATGAAGGAACATGTTGTACTAACTCTAAGATGTTGTGGTTTATAAAGACTGTCAATAAAACTACCACTGTAGACATTGAAGTGAGAGTTTGTGGTAATGAAGGGTCAAATGATGAAGATACTCCTTTAGATATAATTTTCATGAACTTTATATTAATTAATTGATTGTTTACATAATGTAACCATAGAGATAAAACTTGATGAACATTTTTGTCTGATGGAGTTATATTCATCAGTAAAATATCCTGTGAAGCTTTTTGGTCCAATAACAAATCTGTCCTGTGACTGTGAATTAAATGATAACTTAATCTTAGATGTGAAGATTACCATCAAGGATCTATGTCCAGTAATGTTATATGGGACACTGGTTTGTGTGGTATACAGGTTGCATGTATGTAGGAAATTATTTGATGTAACACAGTGATGATTTTGATTATCACAATGCACATGCTCTCACTCTCTCTCTCTCTCTCTTATGTATTGTAAACACAAGAAATGTTTGAAAAGGAATTTTAGATAATTCTTGTTGTAGGTACTGTACTGTTGTAGGTACTTTTGTAGGTACTGTTGTATAGGTACAGTTGTAGGTACTGTTGTAGATACTGTTGTATAGGTACTATAGTAGGTACTGTTGTAGGTACTTTTGTAGGTACTGTTCTAGGTACTGTTGTATAGGTACTGTTGTAGGTACTGTTGTAGGTACTGTTGTATAGGTACTGTTGTAGGTACTGTTGTAGATACTTTTGTATAGGTACTGTTGGTACTGTTGTAGATACTGCTGTAGGTACTGTTGTATAGACTGTTGTAAGTACTGTTGTAGGTACTGTTGTAGGTACTGTTGGTACTGTTGTACAGGTACTGTTGTAGGTACTGCTGTAGGTACTGTTGTAGGTACTGTTTGGTACTGTTTTAGGTACTGTTGTAGGTACTGTTGTATAGGTAAGAATAAGTAAGTCAAACAAGAATGAAGGAATAAGAAAGTCAGACAATACAGCAGAAAATAAAACAAGTTAAAAGAATGTCCTAAGAATATGTTTATGTGACCCTGCCACTCTCAGAGAGAGCAGGTCGATATGACCAGAGTCAGCTTTGAAGGTGATTGGTCTATGACGGGACGATCTAGCTCCTCTTAGGCATACAATTGATGATCTTAACAAGGAGAACCCCAGACGTTTTTTTATTATTTATTTCAACACTTAACTTGTGGTATCTTATGTTTATGTATTTGCGCATGCTCAGTTGGCCAGTGGCCACGTTGATGTTTTACATATACAATAAAAAAGAATAGTGAAACAAGGAAAGCAGACAAAAGGTGGTGCGGCCATGAGAAGCTGTGCGGCGCGCGGCGCGAAAATTCTTTTGGGAGGGGGCCTTAATATTCATGAGTGTGGTTAATAATTAATTATGACTAAAATCGTCCAAAACAGAAAATGAAAGATTGTGCTTTGTTTATCAAGTCAATATCTCTGTTTCCTCTCTTTGTACACATTAAGTAGAATACAGTGATTTAATCTTTCTTGAGACATCGTAGATCGTAAAAGTAAGTCTTTATTCTGTGTAAAGTTGAAAAGGATCTTTCGGACAAAGCATTTGTTGCTGGTATTACCATAATTATTTTTAGTAGAATGACAACCTCGCTATATAGTGATATTTGAGATACAGATAGAGACTTGAAAAACCAATGATGTCCTTCAGTCTAACACTCTTGTTTGGATGATTCTTGTCGCTTGTGAAATTCATCCCAATACCTCCAGTTGCGTTTCTAATTGTATAGCATCAAAATCGGTTCCATAAAAGTTGACTATATCAGGTAACAGACTGTGGTAGTCTCACAACTGGCTGCATTAGAAAACACCTTTTCAATTGTTCGTATATCTTGTATCCTGGTTGATTAAAGCGTTGCTATATGCAGCTGACAGATAGGTCAAGGGCTTCAAAATAGATAAGCTTGAAATGGTGCTCAGCAGTGTCAGAGTGATAATCACTAGACAAGCCACCATCTTCATACCGTTGTGATCTTCTCCTTTTGTGAGGCAAAATTGGCTCATTAACATCAAAATCTTTAGCTTTCATAAGGATGCTTTCCCAAAAAGCAATCATCATTTCTTAATGATTTCAGTACCTTAATGGTCATAAAAACAACAGATATATCTGCAGCAGATATATCCTTAGCTTACAAAGTAGAGGACAAATTGTCCGTGTGTCTTTGAAACAAGTGAACTAAGGACAAACCATTAAAAAAACTAAATAGCTACCGAAGCCAATGTTGAACCTCAAAAGTCTATCCTTGATAACACTTAGAATCACTTCAGCTTTAGTGTTAGGAATCTTGTATAAACAACCAATAAAATTTTCATGAACATCAAGAAACTCATCCACCCAATGACCAGTTGCTCTTTGTTTGCTGAGTCTGTAGTCTCATCACACATTATTGTGTAGTACAAACCACTCTGAAAGTTTACAGCTACCTTCTGTAACAGGGATAATGCCATTAACTTCAGTATCTTGTTCTGGATTTCAGGACTAGTATACTTCTCTGTCTTTCTTTGCAACCACTTGCTCACATTGTCTTCATCTCTGGCAACAGTTTTTAAAAGATTGTATAAAGTTACTGTTCCTTTCGTCATTGTCTCCCCGTAAAGCTAGCCCTTGACGTCAGAGAAATTTAATGCATTTCAGGATAAGAAGCAACATCATTGTGCTTCTTTCTTTTTCATGCTCAGATACTAGCATCTCTGCAACATCCTGGGTTTATGGAACAACCCTTTCAACGGCTATACGATGACAAGTGTTTTTTTCTCATGACTTCTGAATCTCATCAGTGCATCTTTCCAATTCGAAACACCAATGGTAATCAAGCTGGCTCTTTGGATGGAACAACAAGTTTATTCTGATGTTCAGCCAGTCTACAAGTATGACAATAAACCACATCTTTGGCTTCATCACACACGAAAATGTCAAACCAATGTTTATGAAATGACTTGCTTTCTTTCTAAATGATCTCCTTGGGAAATTGATTGACTTCGGTTGGTTAGGCTTAGCACTGGAATACTTTGTGTAACTGCAATGTGCTGTCATGCTTGTTTACAGAAGGAGGTGCGTCTTCCAATAATAATTATTATCAGTCTTGATCTGAAAAGTGGTGAGGGTCTGGCCTACCGCTTCCTACGGCACTGAAAGATCTACAATACAAACCTTCCTCTGCTAGAGACAACACAACAGAACTGACCTAGAAAAAACTTATCATAAACATGATTGTTTTTTGCTGTCTTATTATTGGTCTACCAATTGTCACTAGTGAAGGCTCATCCACTTGTATGGCTGACTGTACTAGTCTACTAGCTCCACGTCCTCCCTCACTCTATGAACAATACTGTTTGTATTCCTAGTAACAATGGAAAGAAGTTTAAGTTGAAAGAAAGCAATGAAGTCAAGTTCATATTTTGTCCATCATCAGTACCTACATCTTGTATCAAACATACATTTCTATAAAATTCCTGCATTGCTCTACTACAAGCCATCCCTACTAGTACATCAGATATTATAGCCTCACTTTAAGTAATGGTAGTATTGTCAATGTCTATTGTAATATGGAGGGTAGTAACTGTGACGGTAAAGGAGGTTGGATGAGAATAGGCTATCTCAACATGAGTGAACCTGGTGCCCACCTTTCCTCCTGGACTAACATTACGACAATTTAACAACATAGATCATGGAGTTTGTGGTATTTCTAATTCAGGAACATTTGTATCAACATTATTTTTCCTCTGGAGGGAATAGTTACAGTAAAGTTTGTGGTCAATTAAAAGGTTATCAGTACAGATCACCAGATGGATTCCCACCTTTGTATGATAGTAATGCTACTCCAAACATCGAGAACTGTAACACATATATTTGATGGTGTTACTATTACTTATGGTAGTAATCCTCGTAACATATCTGGACTTATGCTAATGGTTTGAATGAAGGTTTTGTCAATTTCAATGGTATATATACATTATTATGTCCATGTAATAATATTAGTGCTGGAACAAACTGTGCCTAGTTTTGTAGGAAGTGATCACTATTGTGAATCTGGATTGCCTGCAGGACAATGGTGGCAGTCAGTCTTATACTCCGATGATCCATTATGGGATGGAAAACAATGTAATGGAAACGAAGGACCATGTTGTATTAACCCTAAGATGCCATGGTTTGTTAAGATTCTTAACGAGACTACAACTGAAGACATTGAACTGAGAATATGTGGAAATGAAGCCTCAAGTATGAAGATACTCCTCTAGATATTATTGAACTTTATGTTAAGTAACTACTTCTTGACAATTTGTTTCTTTGCCTTTATTTTTTATATTTGCATACAAAACAAGCAATACATAATACATACTTATATTGTTTGTTACTAATATACTTAATATGGTGGTACTCCTCATATAAACATATATATAGTTATGTTGAATTGGTGGACTGTTTGAAGGTTCTAATGTCTACTCTATAATGTTGTATACCATTTATAATTGCCTCAATATATTCTCATTAATGATGTTGTGGTTTCATCTTAATAAATTCTGATCTCAGATTCTATCTAGTAGACTACATGATTACTGATGTTCATTGCATGCACATGTATAGGTTATATACCAACATTGAGGTAGATGTGTGAGTGGGTTACTTATAGCCACAGGTCAGAGGTGCATGTGTATAAAAGGCTAAGGAGACTGAGCTTTATAACTACTGACTTGTACCATGTTGACCAATCAAAGTGCTTTATTTCAATTGACAAAGTTGTAAACAGCACATTATATTGATTATTAATATATTATGGAATTTAATAGTTTATGTAGCTAGCTAGAGTAAGCTACAAATTGTATATCGTTCACTGTCAAAAATCGGTCAAGTCTCAATGAAATTTAATACAGTTTTATCATTACTGTTTTTGCAGCACAGCACTATCTACCAAAAATAGTATTTAATATTTGTGACCTGATTTGTGAAAAATCAACTGTTAATACATCTTAAAAAACAGTTTGTATACATACAGTTGTTATATATCCATAACTATTCTATATGTAGGCAAAACTGCTTTTTCGGCATGTTTTAACAGTGTTATTCTTTCACAATCAGGTCACAAATATTTTGACAGAAGTGGTTCCTTTTTGCAAATCAGGTCACATTTAGATAAATTGAGTGCACAAAATAAAAGAAACATTTGTTAATATGTATATTCATAGATATAACACTTATTTTCATTAGTCGCTTTTTTCTTACTAACAGTTTTATTTCAGTTGTAGTTTCATCATTTTAACTAATAACTATTATTGTTCACTTATCAACTATAACTTTCAGTTAAGGCAGCATAAAAATTCTAGACAATTTGTGCATATAACTTGAAGTAAATGATTTGTGACCTGATTTGCAAAAAGGGACCACTTCTGTCACAACATTTGTGACCTTATTTGTTAAAAAACACTGCTAAAACATAACAATAAACAGTTTTGCATACATATAGAATAGTTATGCATATGTATCAACTGTATGTATACAAAACTGAGATGTTTGAGATGTTTTAACAGTATTTTTGTTCAAAAGTCATGCAGGTCACAATGTTTTGACAGAAGTGGTCCCTTTTTGCAAATCAGGTCACATTTTACAGATCAGTGTTGTCTCCTATGTTTTCTTGCTTGTGCAATAGTCAACATAACACAATGTACATGTTGTGACACTGAATTTAGTTACTAAAACAGTAATACCCGTTCAGAACGTTTTTTTTTGAAGGTATTAATATACTTATTACTAGCAAACTATGATACTGAATGATCATTGTCTAATTCTTGGTCTACTAACAGTGTTTAGTGAGGGTCATTCCATTTTTATGCCTTACTGTACTAGTCTATTAACTCTGCACTCCTTTCACTCTTATGAGCAATTAATGCTGTTGTCTTTCTATAGTAACAGTGAAAGGAAGTTTCATTGCAAGTGAGAGAATAATGTTGTGACATGGAGGATAAGTATGAATGGAAGAATCATACAACTGTGATCATTCATTATCAGGTTAACTGATACAAGGTAGTAAACATCACACTGTTTTTTAACTTTAACTAGGTTTATTCAATGTTTAGTTAGAGATGTCACTATGGAAACCATTCCAGTAAGAAATATACTTGTTGAATTATAAAACATAATATTAACTAGTCATTACATATGTTGTTAATATCTTTAGAAACATCATGTCACCAGAGTGTCCATGAATCAGTTGCTGCAACCACTCCATTTTGAGCATTATAATATAATGAAGATATTCCATATAATCAGACATATCTTGCTAAATAACAGATTAATAAGTACACCTACTGAACAGAATATATATATATATATATATATATATATATATAATATATATATATATACATACACATATTTTGTTTGCATGGGCCTTGGATATTAAATATTCATGAGCCGTTAATTATAGCTGTGTCAAATCACCGCCATTTTGATAAAACGTCACTTCCGCTTGACATTGGATTAGCTTAAGGGTCAAACAACTGTAGAAAAAATTATCCATAATAAAATTATTTTTTTGCTGTCTATTTACCGGTTTACAAATTCTGCACGTGGCTAGTGAGGACTCCTCTGTTTGTATGGCTGACTGTACTAGTCTACTAGCTCCACGTCCTCCCTCACTCTATGAACAATACTGTTGTATTCCTAGTAACAGTGGAAAGAAGTTTAAGTTGAAAGAAAGCAACGAAGTCAAGTTCATATTTTGTCCACCATCAGTACCTACATCTTGTATCAAACATACATTTCTATATAATTCTGCATTGCTCTACTACAAGCCATCCCTACTGTTACATCAGGATATTATAGCCTCACTTTAAGTAATGGTAGTATTGTCAATGTCTATTGTGATATGGAGGGTAGTAACTGTGATGGTAAGGGAGGCTGGATGAGAATAGGCTATCTCAACATGAGTGAAATCTGGTGCTACCTGTCCTCCTGGACTAGCATTACGCAATTTAACAACATAGATCATGGAGTTTGTGTGTATTTCTAATTCAGGAACATTTGTATCAACATTATTTTCCTCTGGAGGGAATAGTTACAGTAAAGTTTGTGGTCAATTAAAAGTTATCAGTTTAATTCACCAGATGGATTCCCACCTTTGTATGATAGTAATGCTACTCCAAACATTGAGAATTGTAACACATATGTTGATGGTGTTACCATTACTTATGATAATAATCCTCGTAAACATATCTGGACTTATGCTAATGGTTTGAATGAAGTTTTGTCAATTTCATGGTATAACATACATATTATGTCCATGTAATAATATTAGTGCTGGAACAACTGTGCCTAGTTTTGTAGGAAGTGATCACTATATTGTGAATCTGGATTGCCTGCAGGACAATGGTGGCAGTCAGTCTTATACTCCGATGATCCATTATGGGATGAGAAACAATGTAATGGAAATGAAGGACCATGTTTGTATTAACCCTAAGATGCCATGGTTTGTTAAGATTCTTAACGAGACTACAACTGAAGACATTGAACTGAGAATATGTGGAAATGAAGCCTCAAGTAATGAAGATACTCCTCTAGATATTATTGAACTTTATGTTAAGTAACTACTTCTTGACAATTTGTCTTTGCCTTTTATTTTTATATTTGCATACAAACAAGCAATACAAAATACATACTTATATTGTTATTACTAATATACTTAATATGGTGGTATACTCCTGATATAAACATATATATAGTTATGTTGAATGGTGGACTGTTTGAAGGTTCTAATATCTACTCCATAATGTTGTATACCATTTATAAATTGCCTCAATATATTCATCATTAATGATGTTGTTATATCTTAATAAATTCTGATCTCAGATTCTATCAAGTAGACTACATGATTACAGATGTTCATTGCATGCACATGTATAGGTTATATACCAACAGTGAGGTAGAATGTGTGAGTGGTTACTTATAGCCACAGGTCAGAGGTGTATGTGTATAAAAGGCTAAGGAGACTGAGCTTTATAACTACCGACTTGTACCATGTTGACCAATCAAGTGCTTTATTTCAATTGACAAAATTCTAAAAAGCACATTATATTGATTATTAATATATTATGGATTTTAATAGTTTATGTAGCTAGCTAAGTAAGCCACAAAATTGTATATCGTTCACTGTCAAAAATCAGTCAAGTCTCAATGAAATTTAATACAGTTTTATCATTACTGTTTTACAGCACAACACTATCTGCCAAAAATAGTATTTAATATTTGTGACCTGATTTGTGAAAAATCAACTGTTAATACATCTTAAAAAACAGTTTGTATACATACAGTTGTGTTATATATCCATAACTATTCTATATATATGCAAAACTGTTTTTCGGCATGTTTTTAACAGTGTTATTCTTTCACAAATCAGGTCACAAATATTTTGACAGAAGTGGTTCCTTTTTGCAAATCAGTCACATTTAGATAAATTGAGTGCACAAAATAAAAGAAACATTTGTTAATATGTATATCATAGATATAACACTTATTTTCATTAGTCGCTTTTTTCTTATTAACAGTTTTATTTCAGTTGTAGTTCATCATTTTAACTAATAACTATTATTGTTCACTTATCAACTATAACTTTCAGTTTAAGGCAGCATAAAAATTCTAGACAATTTTGTGCATATAACTGAAGTAAATGATTTTACAGATCAGTGTTGTCTCCTATGTTTTTTTCTTGTTTGTGAAATAGTCAACATAACACAATATACATGTTGTGACACTGAATTTAGTTACTAAAACAGTAATACCCGTTCAGGACGTTTTGAAGGTATTAATATACTTATTACTAGCAAACTATGATACTGAATGATTGTTGTCTAATTCCTTGGTCTACTAACAGTGTTTAGTGAGGGTCATTCCATTTTTATGGCTGACTGTACTAGTCTATTAACTCTGCACTCCTCTCACTCTTATGAGCAATTAATGCAGTTGTCTTTCTAGTAACAGTGAAAGGAAGTTCAATTGCAAGTGAGAGAATAATGTTGTGACATGGAGGATAAGTATGAATGGCTGAATCATACAATATGTGATCATTCATTATCAAGTTTAACTGATACAAGGTAGTAGATCATCACACTGTTTTTTTAACTTTAACTAGGTTTATTCAATGTTTAGTTAGAGATGTCACTATGGAAACCATTCCCAGTAAGAAGTATACTTGTTGAATTATAAAACATAATATTAACTAGTCATTACATATGTTGTTAATATCTTTAGAAACATCATGTCACCAGAGTGTCCATGAATCAGTTGCTCCAACCACTCCACTTTTGAGCATTATATTATAATGAAGATATTCCATATAATCAGACATATCTTGCTAAATAACGATTAATAAGTACACTACTGAACAGAATTATATATATATATACATACACAATATTTGTTTGCATGGGACATTAGTGCCATGGATATTAAATATTCATGAGCCGTTAATTATAGCTGTGTCAAATCACCGCCTTTTGATAAAACGTCACTTCCGCTTGACATTGGATTAGCTTAAGGGTCAAACAACTGTAGAAAAAATTAGCCATGAATAAAATTATTTTTTGCTGTTTCTATTTACCGGTTTACAAATTCTGCACGTGGCTAGTGAGGACTCCTCTGTTTGTATGGCTGACTGTACTAGTCTACTAGCTCCACGTCCCTCCCTCACTCTATGAACAATACTGTTGTATTCCTAGTAACAGTGGAAAGAAGTTTAAGTTGAAAGAAAGCAATGAAGTCAAGTTCATATTTTGTCCATCATCAGTACCTACATCTTGTATCAAACATACATTTCTATATAATTCCTGCATTGCTACTACAAGCCATCCCTACTAGTACATCAGGATATTATAGCCTCACTTTAAGTAATGGTAGTATGTCAATGTCTATTGTGATATGGAGGGTAGTAACTTGTGATGATAAGGGAGGCTGGATGAGAATAGGCTATCTCAACATGAGTGAATCTGGTGCTACCTGTCCTTCTGGACTAAACATTACGACAATTTAACAACATAGATCATGGAGTTTGTGGTATTTCTAATTCAGGAACATTTGTATTCAACATTATTTTTCCTCTGGAGGGAATAGTTACAGTAAAGTTTGTGGTCAATTAAAAGGTTATCAGTTTAATTCACCAGATGGATCCCACCTTTGTATGGTAGTAATGCTACTCCAAACATTGAGAATTGTAACACATATGTTGATGGTGTTACTATTACTTATGATAGTAATCCTCGTAAACATATCTGGACTTATGCTAATGGTTTGAATGAAGGTTTTGTCAATTTCAATGGTATATATACATTATTATGTCCATGTAATAATATTAGTGCTGAACAACTGTGCCTAGTTTTGTAGGAAGTGATCACTATTGTGATCTGGATTGCCTGCAGGACAATGGTGGCAGTCAGTCTTATACTCCAATGATCATTATGGGATGGAAAACAATGTAATGGAAATGAAGGACCATGTTGTATTAACCCTAAGATGCCAGGTTTGTTTAAGATTCTTAATGAGACTACAACTGAAGACATTGAACTGAGATATGTGGAAATGAAGCCTCAAGTAATGAAGATACCCCTCTAGATATTATTGAACTTTATGTTAAGTAACTACTTCTTTGACAATTTGTCTTTGCCTTTATTTTTTATATTGCATACAAACAAGCAATACATAATACATACTTATATTGTTGTTATAATATACTTAATATGGTGGTACTCCTTTATATAAACATATATATAGTTATGTTGAATTGGTGGGGGGGACTGTTTGAAGGTTCTAATATCTACTCCATAATGTTGTATACCATTTATAAATTGCCTCAATATATTCATCATTAATGATGTTGTTTCATCTTAAAAAATTCTGATCTCATATTCTATCTAGTAGACTACATGATTACTGATGTTCATTGCATGCACATGTATAGGTTATATACCAACAGTGAGGTAGATGTGTGAGTGGTTACTTATAGCCACAGGTCAGAGGTGCATGTGTATAAATAGCTAAGGAGACTGCTCTATATACTACTGACTTTTACCATGTTGACCAATCAAGTGCTTTATTTCAATTGACAAAGTTGTAAACAGTATATATATTATATTGATTATTAATATATTATGGATTAGATAAAATTGAGTGCACAAAATAAAAGAAACACTTGTTAATATGTTATATTCATAGATATAACACTTATTTTCATTAGTTGCTTTTTTCTTACTAACAGTTTTATTTCAGTTGTAGTTTCATCATTTTAACTAATAACTATTATTGTTCCTTATCAACTAGAACTTTCAGTTAGGCAGCATAAAAATTCTAGACAATTTGTGCATATAACTTGAAGTAAATGATTTTACAGATCAGTGTTGTCTCCTTTATTTTCTTGCTTGTGAAATAGTTAACTAACACAATATACATGTTGTGACACTGAATTAGTTATTAAAACAGTAATACCCGTTAAGAACGTTTTGAAGGTATTAAATACTTATTACTAGCAAACTATGATACTGAATGATTATTGTCTAATTCTTGGTCTACTAACAGTGTTTAGTGAGGGTCATTCCATTTTTATGCTGACTGTACTAGTCTATTACTCTGCATTTCTCTTACTCTTATATGATGAGCAACACTGTGTCTTTCTAGTAACAGTGAAAGGAAGTTCAATTGCAAGTGAGAGAATAATGTTGTGACGTGGAGGTAAGTATGACTGAATCATACAATATATAGAAGGTCATTCATTATCAGGTTAACTGATACAAAGTAGTAAAAATCACACTGTTTTTTAACTTAACTAGTTTTATCAATGTTTAGTTAGAGATGTCACTATGGAAACCATTCCTGGTAACAAACAACCTTGTTGAATAATAAAACATAATAGTAACTAGTCATTACATATGTTGTTAGCATACATGTCCCAGAATGTCCATGCAATCATTCACTCATTTTTCAGTATAATAAGGCATATATTTCCATAATGAGAATATATCTTGCTACATAACAGATTAATCAATGCACTACTGAACAGGATTGTGTGTGTGTGTGTGTATGTTATGTATATATGGTACATCAGGTTAGTAGCAGGTTTCCTTGGAAATTAGATATTCATAATTTGGTTAATTAGCTATGTACCTATATAATACTTTATTTGGCAAATTGTGGCTATAAGGGTTCCTCTGTTTGTATGGCTGATTGTACTATTTATTTAACTCCCACTCCTCCCTCCACTCTATGAACAATACTGTTGTATTCCTATATAGTGGAAAGACATTTACTGTGAAAGAAAAGATCGATCGTGAAGATAATAATCTGTCCATTTACATTAAAAATACCTACATCTTGTAGCAAATATACATTTTCATATGATTCTTGTAATGCATTGCTACAAGTACTCCCTGCTACAACTTCAGGATATTACAGCCTCACTTTATGTAATGGTAGTAACTGTGATGGTAAGAGAGGCTGGATGGAGAGTAGACTACGTCAACATGAGTGAACCTGGTGCTACATGTCCTCCTGGACTATTCTTCGACAATATAACAACATAGATCATGGCTTTGTGTTCAACTATGTCTTTTTACTCTGTTAGTTTACTCTGTTAATGGATTTAACTACAGCAACAGTTTGTGTCAAATAAGAGGTTATCATTTTGGTGTACCAGATGGATTTCCACCTTATGCCATTCCAAATATTGAAAACTGCAACTCATATTGTTGAGGTGTTACTATTACTTATGGTAGTAATCCCGTAAACACATTTGGACTTATGCAAGAGAGACAGTTTTAGGAAATGATGACCTTGGGCCTTATAGTTGTCCATGTAATAAATGACAGCAGTGGTACCTCTGTACCAGAGTGGTAGGTAATGATTACTATTATGAATCTGCATTATATTCATCAAATGTTCACCTAGAAGTCTTGTTCTCCATGATACATGTGGGATGGACAACTATGTAATGGAAATGAAGGACCATGTTGTACTAATCCTAAGATGCCATGGGTTTATAAAGAAAGATCAACTCGCTGAGGTTCTCCTATATCAGTCTTTATTATCAGATTGATAAGGAGTGTAGTAATTACTACTCTCCTTATCAATTACAATAGGCTGATAGCAGAGAACTTCAGCTTGATCAAGCTAACTATAATTATTAGGATGGACCATTTGTTGTCCATTTTATATAGTAGAGATCACTATTGCACTGTGTTTGATGCATTGAAATTATCTATAGCACTTAAAAGTGAGAGAATAATGTTGTGATGTAGATGGTAAGTATTAAATTGTTGAATCATGCAATACATGGTCATTCATGTAGTAAAATTGGAAAAGAACAATCGCCTAAGCATGCAGAGGATGGTCCCCATGAACTACTGGTAAGTAAGCTGAAAAGAGATTCTCTCTCTCTCTCTCTCAGTTCATTCATGGAGGTCACACACAAAAATCTGATTCCTCCTTGGAACTCTAATCAGGCCGTGGGTTATTTGTAGTGTCACAGAAGACAACATATTACAGTTTTGGCAAATGGTAACACAGCTACTACTTAAATCCTTGTACCTTTTAACTTTGCTTTTCTTTAAATTTAAGGCTGAGAACATTTATATGATGAAGATCCTGATACACCTGCACAAGACTTAGAAAACCTGTACAGTCTTAAGTCACATGACCATTACTGACTGTTTTGAGCATAACTTTTTCTTGTATAGTAGTTTCATTTTCGCAAATATCTATAACTTTAAATTACAGAGTATTGGCATGAAAAATATTTTCAGCAGCTCTTCTCTCCTACTTGTCATTACTATAAGAATAAAAGGGAAGACCAATACACTTAATAACAGTCTCATTTCTGGTCCTTTTCCTTTGACCAAATCACTAAATGTATGTCATTGTTTTTTTTCAAATTGTCTGCAGCATGAAAGGTCTCTGATAAAATATAATTTTGTCTTCTTATATACATCTTCACTCATTTAATGTCAGAGTGTCTGCAAAAAGAAGTTATATATATATTGTATAAACTTATTCCTGTTCATATGTTATATCCAGCTTTGTATTAGTCCGTAGTTCCAACAAAACCACTATTACCACTACTGAGGTGACTGAACACTTCATTGCTGGCCACTGATATGGATAATATACCATGGTAACAATTGCATAACAACATTACTATAGCACCAGCATTTACATCACCATAGCAAAATTATTGACTACAAGGCCAATTATTGTTTTAAGACTGAAATAATACTTAAATGTGAAATAGCAGTAATTTTAACAAGATTGACATAAAATATTATTTTTATTCCATCAAATTGAAAATAAAGTAAACAGAAAATGAAAATGAAAGTAAAATAGAAAACTGCTCTATTTGTATTGTTTACTATATAAATGTTATTGATTATAGTTAATATAGACAGTTAACAAAAACCTCAAGCAAAAATTAAATACAGTTAATTGACAATTAAGAAGCATCACCAAAAAAGTCTTTCTTTAATAAACTGATAGTTCTCTAACTTCTTACAAGCCTTTTTCGTGTTGTTTGATAACTTCACTATTTTTATAGTCGTATTTTTGTCGAGTGCAGCACAATCATCCTAATATCATCATCATTCAGTGAAGTTATAATCAAGGTGAAGCTCTCCCAGTGATCGAGTTGTCATTATTAGTTCTGCTATTGCACTGCTACTTTTTGAGGTGATCTGAGGATTATAGCTGACATCGAACTTGTTTAGTGTTGGTTTTTTAGCGAGTCCATTACAGAGGTATTGGCCACCATTATCAGTAATATCACAGTAGGAGAGAATTAGTTCTTTGAGTATCTTGTTAACACTCAACATTTCAGACAAGTGAGTAATGTCTTCATCTGTGATGGTAGCAATTGACACCATAGTTCTATTAGTGAGGATTATGAGAGAGAGCATCACTGACTTGTTTGATGCCACCACCAGAAATGGACAAGAGTCGAAATGTAGTCTCTGCAGTATTGTATTATTAGAAAAGACTTCTGACAACGTTGATACCAGATAAACTATCCAATGTGGTCTCCCCCATCTAGTTTCTCTATTGCGCACTCCATTGAGATTATTAATTATAATTAGAAACTTTCGAGAGATGATCTTTCCAAAGGTGAATGGACCACTTTTTGTCTGCTTGTTTTTTGTATGGTTAATTTATGGATGACATCTTTACATTGTTCAGAAGTTGGAGAAAAGAGATAACACTATTGTCATCATCTCTCCACTCAACTCTTTCAGTGCGTCCTTTTATAAAAGAGAGGTAGTTTGGCAATATAGTACAGACATGGTTATATGGTAATATAATGGAATACAGTACAATACCTTGGTACAGGCTTACACCTAGCCCAATAAGTGTAAATATCTTGTTGCAATGAAATATGCATAGTATAAATTCTCTCAGAATAAGTAATTGTGGGGTTGATTGCTCCATTTATATATATTCCAAGGCACATTTTTCTTATTGACAAAGGAAATATAATATATACTATAAGTTTTATCTATTTGATTACAAGGCACATTTTTCCTTATTGACTAAGGAATATAATATATACTATAGTTTATCTAGCTAAGCTATTTAATTACAAGTCACATTTTTCTTATTGACAAAAGGAATATAATATATACTATAAGTTTATCTAGCTAAGCTATTTAATTACAGGCACATTTGTGGACCTAATTTGCAATAAGGGACCACTTTCTCTTCTTGTAAACATTTGTGACCTGATTTATGAAAAGGGACCAACTGTTAAAACATCTTAAAAAACAGTTTCGTGTACAACATATAGTTGTTATGAATAGTTGTTCATATATAACACTGTATGTATACAAAAGTGTTTGTTTGAGATGTTTTAACAGTGGTCCCTTTTCACAACTAGGTCACAAATGTTTTGCCAGAAGTGGTCCCCTATGTAAATCAAGTCATCTTATTTTGCATTCTGTCTAGAGAAATATAATATATACTATAAGATATCTATGTCTATACACTGTAAAAATTAATATGTCATTTTAACAACTAATTATAATATTTACATGGATGGATTACTATGGAATATGAGAATTCTTGGGAATTACTCACTGTATAATTTGTTGTTATGTTATACTTTATATAGTAACAAATTATACAATGAGTAACTCACATAAATTCGAAACTTCATAGCAATTTGTCCCATGTAAAGTACAAATTAGTTGTTAAAATAACCATATTAATTTTTACAGTGTACTCCCTTAAATCTCATGTCATGCATCATATCCCTAAATGGCAAACATATGATGAGTACATTCACTCCCTCTCATAATTATAGACTACTGTGATAGTAGATTGGTATGACAACTATAAAATGTACATGTAAATAGAGGGTTATCTCAGCTCTTATTATAATGAGATTCACGTGGTATACCATGGACACACATGTACTACTATACCTTTGAACTATGTGGCAATTCCACAGTAGCTGCCTACATAGCTCACTGGATGGTACAAAAATTAACATCTTTTACTTTCTTTTTAAATGTGTGAATGTGAAATAAAACTTAATTCATGTTACTCAAATAGGTTGTACCAATGATTATAAATTACATTTATAATAATATTACACTATTTTTGTTAAATTTGGTCAAGGTCTAATACTATCAGGACCTTTACCCATTGTTTTATTGTATCGTTATATGCTCATATTCAATGAAAAAATTTAGTCCCTGTATACTGACTACTGTCAAATTCTGACTAAAAAAAATCTTAGCATGATTTTTTGGAGGAGCTTCCTAGCTTTTAGTGAACATTTTTCATAGTGTAATTTGTTCTTTATCATACTTATCATAATTTCACTCATAGTAGCTATAATAGCACAGACAGGAATTATTACAGTAGTCATTTCAAAGCCAATAGTTTATCATCCGACCTAGACATACTAGATCCGGCTCAATGCATTACATACATTGTAGTAAACATAGGCTTATGACTATAGTCCTGAGGTTATAGCTATAATATTTTCTTGTACTTTGGCATCATCCCAAATGTGTCATCATCAACAGAATTTTCTTCACGGGTAAAATCTTTTAAATGATCTTGCGGGCCCCTGCTGATAATATAGACTCTGGACCCAATAAGTAATTACAAGAATAATAATTTAATGTATTGCTTACTGTGTTTTCACTGATGAAACCTCTTCTTCCACTTGGCTAGACTGTGCCTGAGTATCCTCAAGTCCTTTGTCAGTTTAATTGTTTTCAGAGTCTTTGGAATAAAATGCTAATCTAGTAAAGACGCCACATCATACTAAGTTAGAGCAATACTCATTATAACCTTTTAAGCTTTGCTTTTAACTTCCAATCTGTTTATCTTTTGTCCCTGTTGCAAAGTCAATGATGTATAAATGTCTGTAGAGTCTCTATTTCTCTTTGTCCCTTACAGATAAACGCCGGTAATGTTTCCTCGGTAACTAATTATTAATAAGAAAACAATTTAATTAATAAACAATTAAACATTATTAATTGCATATTTATGTCAAAGGTACAGTGACATATCTAGTATTGCAATTTAATGGCAATAGTATGGTGTTAAAATTAACGCGTCAATTACGGCTACACGTTGCAAGACTATATTGAATTGTAGGCTTAACGGTAATAAAAAAGTGCTGTTACCCTGTGCGGTATTAATGACATAAGTGTTATTAATAAGATATTAAATCATCCTTTTAATACTATTTCAATACTTTGTGGTAACAGAAAAGAAAGAACATCCAATACACCACAGTTGCTCAATCTTGCTATGCTGGCTTTGGGGGCATAATCAAGTATAATTCCAAAAAATTATTGCATAAATAATAATAATAATGTTTTAGAATTATAATTTTCATAACATTTATCACATGATTGGTTGATTTAACCATTATTTGGTTATATAGGTTGCAATTACAAACTTATTTTTTGCTAGAAAAAGTAAAGCATAATACTGTTTTCATTACTAATGTCCTACTGTTTATGAGTAGCTACATAACACAATAATTTCATAGTACATTAGTAATCAAAGTAGTATTAAGGTTACTTTTTACATAGCAATCCCACATAACCATGTATTGGTTAAATTCACTAATCATTTTTACAGTGTATACAGACTACCTTTGTTCGTCTGATAATAGACTCCTATTTCATTGTCTTCTTTCTGCTGATGGTTTGTTCTAGTTCCGTCGACTTATTAACTTCTTTGTATTCTCTTCTACAGTAGCTCTAATTTCCTATGTAACAAAAAAAAACAAAACACATGTAGCAACTGTTGTCTGCACTTACATATCTCTTTTATTGTCAAAAAATGTGAAGTAGCCAAAAGTTAATTTGATCACACCTGACTGCTTTAGCAAATCAAAACTCTCCTCTGCCATCATAAATAGAATATCCATCATATGTTGTGGAGCATAAAGGTAACAATGATGGAGTTGCTTTGCTAATAGTTCTAACTTGGACAGAATCAGCCGTATCTTTAAATGCTTTATCGACCCCCCCCCACAAATTTTTTATATCTTCAAGAGTGTATTCATCAGGTTCCCAATCAAGGGACAAACCAATAGTATACAGTGAGATGAGTACAAAACTTATGGTGAACGTCTTTCAAAACATATTTTAGCTTTTATTTCCTTGCAAAAATCCGTTAACTTTTGTTTCGAATTTTGAGATTCGTTGTTTGGCCCCCCTGACTTATAGTAGATTAGGCTATGGCTTTCAAACAACAAACATTAATAATGGTACATTGTCTTGAACAATTTCCATAACAGCATCAAATGGATCTAGCTGAGACAATAGAGGTCTGAGCTCTGGATATAATGTCTTAAGATACTTCTTGAAATCTTTAGTGAAGTAATTTTAGATTCAATCAGAGGTGAAACATTATAAATAAGTTCTCCAAAGGCTACTCTCATCTCTTCAAAATCATTACTGATATATTCGATTAAGAGTAAACAGTAAAGAAAATAATTGGTCCTGTAAAGCAAAAGGTAATTTAAAAATGTATACATATTTTACTTCTTAATAGGACCCCTTGAGCATATCTTCAGCAATAGCTATTGGTTTCTTTAGACATCATTAAGACCTTAGCAAATTTTGCTACATGTTTGGATCTTCAGACACGTGTAGTACATAGTGATTTCAAGGGACCATATCCTAGCATACCTCCTAATCCATGACTTCATCTAATGTCTCCTTAGAGATACACTCTCTCTGTATAATAACATCTGAACAATCTCAACAGGAAAGAAAGTATTGAAAAGTCTATCAGAGGATTTCTGTAACGTTTGATGAGCTTGAGTAGACAAGTTTTCTATCCAAAAATAAGAAAAAAGATTAACAACAGAAAAATTTGGACCACATGGGCCTTGTTTCAGAACTTCTATTCAATAAAATGGGGAAAGATAGCTGTTTTCAAAACCTATACTATAATAAATTACACTCATTATGAACAAACTTCTCTCACTCTAAGAAATACAACAAGTTAACGTTCTACGTACTTCTAGTTTTAAGTATTCGTGTATTTCATAGCTTCTTGATATTATTAACACTAGGACTCTTTAATAGCATCAATCACTGTTTCCCAGGTAAACAAGATGTGACTCAGTAGTAGTTAACCAGCTCTCGAATGACTTGATCAAGATTGTAAGTATTTCTTACAGGATACTTGTTAAACTATTTAAAAAATTCTGAGGAAAACTTTAGTGATACACCAATCCCATACCACTTGTCATTAATATCCGCTAATAGCTTGAGTAGTTCAAGTTTAGTGGAGCCTCCTTTATGACATTTGAAAATCTAAGAAATAGAGAAGAGTCAAGTCATTAGAGTGATCAACAGTTGTATCAAGTTTTTGTATCTCACCTAGTTCTTTTGCAGCCATCTACTTAGGAGTTTCTGATCAACGAGACACAGTAACGTATTTATTATTGCAGTTCTTAGACACCCCCAACCCCTATGCGTAGGGGGAACGATGTTGGGGGTTGGTACAATTAAGTGTACGTTGCTAAATCTGGAAAAAAAAATGGATGTCCGCTCTTGCCCCCATACGTTTGCCACTGTGCCATTTTGACCATCGAACTTCCAACTTCTTTATGTGATTCCAAAGGACTGTGAATTTTTTAATTGGATTCATGTAAAGGAGAATACAAGGGATTATAGAGAAAGGGCACACAATTATAGTAAATTATCACAAGTTAATGCACATTAATTTTCCACCATTCCTGAAGGAAATAGTTCCAATTGCAAGCGATTGACGAGAAAATGTTGTGAATGGAGGATAAGTATGGAATGGCCTGAATCATACAATATGTGATCATCATTATCAGGGTTATACAAGGTAGATAATCATCACACTGTTTTTAACTTTAACTAGGTTTATTCAATGTTTAGTTTAGAGATGTCACTATGGAAACCATTCCCAGTAAGAAAACATACTTGTTGAATTATAAAACATAAATATTAACTAGTCATTACATATGTTGTTAATATTTTTAGAAAACATCAGTCACTGAGTGTCCATGAATCATTTACTGCAACCAATCTATTTCCAGTATAATAACGGCATGTATTCCATATCAGAATATATCTGTTTAAATAACAGATTGATCATACACTACTGAACAGAATATATATAATTAACACATATTTGTTGCATGGGGTGCATTGACATTAGTAGCCAGGTTGCTTGGATATTAAATATTCATGACCGTTAATTATAGCTATGTACGTATTCAAAATCACCGCATTTTGACAAACGTCACTTCCGCTTTACATTACAGCTCCCAGTGAACAAACGACTGTTGAAAAAGGTTATCACAAACATAATTGTTTTTTGCTGTCTATTTGCTGGGTTTACAAATTCTGCACAGTGGCATGAGGGCTACTCTGTTTGTATGGCTGACTGTAATAGTTTACTAACTCCACGTCCTCCCTCACTCTATGAACAATACTGTTGTATTCCTAGTAACAGTGAAAGAAGTTTAAGTTGAAAGAAAACAATGAAGTCAAGTTCATATTTGTCCATCATCAGTACCTACATCTTGTATCAACATACGTTTCATATAATTCCTGCATTGCTCTACTACAAGGCTTTTCCTACTGCTACATCAGGATATTATAGCCTCACATTAAGTAATGGTAGTATTGTTGATGTCTGTTGTTGATATGGAGGGTAGTAACTGTGATGGTTTAAAGGAGGCTGGATGAGAATAGGCTATCTCAACATGGTGTGAACCTGGTGCTACCTGCCCTCCTGGACTAACACTACAACAATATAACAACATAGATCATGGAGTTTGTGGTGTTTCTAATGATTCAACATTTGTATCAACATTCTTTTCCTCTGGAGCAAATAATTACAGTTTGTGGTCAAATAAGAGGTATCAGTACAAATCACCAGATGAATTCCCACCTGTGTTTGGCAGCAAAGCAAATCTAAGCAGTTGAGAATTGTAACACATATGTTGATGGTGTTACTATTACTTATGGTAGTAATCCTCGTAAACCATATTTGGACTTATGCTTGTGGTTTGAATGAAGGTTATATTAATTTTAATAGTATACTAACATTATTATGTCCATGTAATAATATTTAGTGCTGTGCCTAGTTTTGTAGGTAATGATCACTATTGTGAATCTGGATTACCTGCAGGACAATTTTGGCAAAAAATGTTCTCTATATTCTAGTGATCCATTGTGGGATGGTCAACAATGTAATGGAAATGAAGGACCATGTTGTAATAACTCTAAGATAACATGGTTTATGAAGACTCTTTCAGGAGACTACCTCTGAAGATATTGAATTAAGGGTCTGTTGCAAGTCAAGGTTATAGCGATGAAGATGTCCCTCTGGATATTATTGAACTTTATGTTAAGTAACTACTGCTTGACAATTTTCCATTCTATGTCTTACTTCATAATGTTTTATATCAGTTAAATTCTCAATATAATCATCATTAAGACTAATTGTGACATTGCAATAAACTCATATCTTAGACCTGTATCAGGTAGACAACCATTGATTTTGTTGTGTACAATGTGTTGTTGGTTACTTCTTTGTCAATATTTAAGCAAGAAGTTTTGTCCTCTTACCAGGACATGTTTACTTGGCATTTATCAGGCCATTTAGTGTACATTGATGAAATAAAAAACTGTCACTTTGTCTTAATGGCCAGCTATAAGGAAAACTAAACCCTATGAGTTGATTCAATCTGGTGATACATATACAAACATAAACAATTGATATGTAAAAATGTACATGTATTAATTAACCTATTGTCTTAATTTTCGTATTATTACAATAAGACTACTGTGTATTAATATTAAAGCAGTACACTGCATTTTTTAAATATATAACTGAATGGTACACGATTGAAATTGGGCAATTCATCAAGACTTTATGTCATTGCTTTAATTCTACAAGTTACTTTAATAATAATGTATTTTTTTGCTATTTTCTTTCTTATACTTGTAGCAGCAGCTTTCATCTCTTCCATTCAGATTATCCTATTAAACATATTGTGATAGCTCTCTTTGTGGTAAAGGTTCTTTTGGATCTTTAACAGGAGTTTCTATGGATGTGTTCTCCATTGACGACTGCGAATTATTAAAGGTTAATGTCAGCTATGATAACGTTTCAGATTTCTATCCAACACATTATTTGTGCAGACGTCTCTAATAAATGTAGTAATGATACTAAATATCTTATTGAGGGACTCGTAGAACAATTAGAAGCTATCTTTCGAGTCCTTTTATCATATCCTGCTGAGTGTTTAGAGATTTCTACAGAGAAATAACCTTGCTACATCAGGCTATCACACAATACGAGCTCCTAATGGTTCTTTTGTTGTCAGTATTGTGATATGGAGGGTAGTAACTGTGATGGTCAAGGAGGCTGGATGAGAGTGGGGTACCTCAACCTGAGTGAACCTTGTGCTACATGTCCTCTGGACTAACATTACGACAGTTCAACAACATAGACAATGGACTTTGTGGTCGACACTATGTCTTCATCTATAACTTACTCTACTTATGGAGTTTCTTATAGCAAAGTCTATGGATCAAATAAGAAGTTATCAGTACAATTTACCAGATGGATTCCCACCTTTACATCTTGGTTTTAAATAAACTGCAGACATTGATAATTGTGACACATATGTGTAATGGTGTTACTATTACTACAGTAGTAATCCTCGTAAAACATATCTGGAATTATGCTGGTGGATTGAGGTGAGAGATTGGAAGGCCAAGTTTTATATTGGTGTCCATGTAATAATGGAAGTAATGGAACAACTGTGCCTAGTTTTGTAGGAAGTTGTAGTATATATTGAGACTTATTATGTTGTGTTATCTATGCATTGTAATTATTGTATATGATTTGTGACGTCATTGATACATTTCTATTTATATATATTTTGTATTCTGCCATTGTTGTTAGAGAGAGATTAAGATATTCAATTCAGTAAATGAAATACCTAAAGTAGTCGTGCTAGACGGAGTTACTACAGAAGTGATTACTATTGTGAATCTGGATTACCTGCAGGACAACAGTGGAACCAGTCTTATATTCTAATGATACATTATGGGATGGACAACAATGTAATGGGAAATGAAGGACCATGTTGTACTAACCCTAAGATGCCATGGTTTGTTAAGACTCTCAACGAACTTACTACCAAAGACATTGAACTAAGAATGTGTAGTAGTGAAGCCTCTCAAGTAATGAAGATACTCCTCTAGATATTATTGAACTTTATGTTCAGTGACTATTTCTTAAACAATTGTCTTTGTTATTTTTTTATTTGATAATAATAATAACACAATTCTAATTGAGAGGGGTGTGGCTAGCTTATTTGCTTGTCCCAAGAAACAAGCAAAAAACTCTAGATTCTGATTACAAATTAAAGCATTTTTATATTTGACCTGATCTATGACAACATTGTGATGAAGTACAAGTAAAAAGTTATTATGTTTACATTATGAAATACCTTCTAAGTATTCATCTGACATTTTGTCTTCAGGAGAATTCTTCTCATCTTTTAATTCGGATATTACATACTTAATAGAATAATCACAATATGTCAGTTATTATTACCTGTATTATCACTGACAAATGATCTGTGTTCTCTTCTGAGTAGATTTTGTTTGGGTCTCCTTAAGACCTTGTTCAATCATTAGTTTATGAACCTTTAGTATGAATGCTAGATCTAGTAGCAATGAATAATAAATACAATCAGTAATAATTATATTATTACATTAATGTAGGTGTGGCTACCTTAAGTCAACTATTAATTGTGTGCATTAAATAGTGACTATTATCAGTTTAATGTGTATTAATTTTAGTAAATTTTTAAACTTTTTTAAAATCAAATTATCATTTTTAGTTCTGTTAATTTTAGTAATTGTTATAATAGTTGCTAAAATTCCTAAAAATACAATAGTACACAAAATTAAAAGTACACTTAAAGTATCTCTAGTTAGATACACATCTCAGCTCACTTTAAAAACTCTCCTTGTGTGGATATCAAAGGAAGCTATAATTAACAAGCTATGAATCTTACTATTTAACTGTGGTACTATAAATAAAAACTTTGTCCTTGTGTAGCAAGCCACTTTAGGGAAAGGTGCTGGATATACAAGACAAAACTAACCCACAGTGCTAAGGCTAAATGGATGGCATTAATTCCACTTGCTATCCACTCATATACCAATTACCTATTAAGTTCTGCTTTATTTCCTCAAATTTGTTTGTCTCTCTCTCTTAGTTGTAATGTCAATGACATGATGATCTCTCTATTTCTTCTGTCTCTTAGTAGATACTGACACTAGCTCTTCAATAACTAGAGGAAAAGAACAACTTATATCAAAGTACTTATAAATAATTAATAGCTATACACTAACTTACCTTCTTTTTTGTTTTGTTAAAATCTTCAACATGTTTGTCTTTAATTTGTTTCATTTCTATGTAAACCAACCAATTAGTAGCAAAACATTTATCAAACAATTAATTATAATCATAGTCACTATTATTATGTAATTATTATCATAATTAATGTATAATGAACATAACATGGTTATTCACTACATGTACAAATATGTACCTTCATTCATAGACTCTATTTCCATAGTCATCTTTTTACTAATGGTTTGTTGTAGTTCCAGTCGACGACTTCTCAATCCTTTGTGTTCTCTTCTACAATAGTTCTAACCTCCTATATATCAATAAACAACACATGTAGTAAACGTTGTCTAATACTACTCATCTCTTACCTTGTCTCTTTGATGTTTGTCATAAATAGTATGATAACCGATTATGAGCTTAGTCAATCCCATCTCTTTCAACATTATTAATTATTTATAATTAATGTAAATTATACTGATTGTATATATTCACTGTTACGAGATGTAAAATTCATACCAAAGGTTCATGAACTAATGATTGAACAAGGTCTTGAAGAGACCCAAACACAAATCTATCCAAGAAGAGGAACACATATCATTTGTCAGTGATAACACAGGTAATAATTAGAACTGACATATTGGATTATTACATTAAGTTTGTAATATCAGATTTAAAAGATGAGAAGAGTTCTCCTGAAGACAAAATGTCAATTGATAAATACTTAGAAGGTATGTCATAATGTAAACATAATAACTTTTTTACTTGTACTTCATCACAATGTTGTCATAGATGAGAAGAAGAAGGGGTGAAGAGCCTCAACTGGAGTAGATCTGTTATGAGAAAAAAAAATCACTTTAAGTAGGCAGAATTAGCACTATATGTACCTGAAAAAATCAGTTGACAAATCAAAACCATGGATTGGGCAATCTGTCTCATGCCATATTTTGTCCGTTCTTCACGCCTGGCAGTAACAGTTTGTTTTATTTCTATCTCTCGAATATGACACAGTGCCAGTTCCTTTGAACGTCTTTCGCCTAGTGTTGTGGGATCACTGGTCTAGTAATGTAGAGATTTAAAATACCATTACAATATCTAACTAACCATACATATCTACAAAGTTCTTTTTGCCTTACTACCAAGATGGTTCACAATCTCTGATGCTCTCACATTATCACACAAAGCACAGATTACTGGAGCAATTACTAATACTTCTGAATTCGTCAATGCACTAAACATACGGACACCCCTTTCAAGGGCTAATAGGTCATCCACTATGGGTCTGCTCATTCAATGGCTGAGAGACCAATTGGAGCAGGAGATAAAGTGCATGTTCTGAAATTGCTGTGCTTCATATTTAGAAAGAGAAGCAGAGTTATCTTAGGTTTTATTTCTGTAATCATATAGGTAGGAATTGGCAATATATACATGTACATATGCATACTAGACCAAGCCAGATGCATGCATGCATGTGCGCCACACACACACACACACACACACACACACACACCACACACACACACACACACACACATAGATGTACATGATTGCCAGCAAGCATCCAGAAGACTGAATACTACTAAATATATATATATATATATACTGACCTTCCAGTTCTGCTTTAAGGGCAGCCATTTCTTCTTTTATTTTTACTTGACATTTCACTCTAACTTGTTGAATCAAGCCAATTGCTTATCCTGATTCTGGACGTTCTACTTTCATGCTGTTTCAAACCACCCCCTGATTCTTTTAAGTCATAAAAAGTCTGAATCATATATCACTGAAATTATGTATCAGTATGTTAAATATTCATTGTTGATTCCGATAAGTAGTCCAGTATGATTCATATCTGATTGTGAAACATCACGATACGGAAGCTTGGCTGTGTATATGCCCACGCACAGCGAGGTTAATTAATATTTGAAAGCTCGACACCCCCGCGGAAGTTGCATTATTTGAAAGTTAACCACAGCTATATACAACGTGTAGTGTTCTTACATAGTTGAAGTTAGCCTTACAGCGATTTTTGAAAACTCAACACATGGAGTAGTATCGGGTCAGTTAGTTACATAAGAAGCTGGAAAAACTGTAGGGTAAGTAATATCTGTTTTTAAATTAGGGATGATGGTTATTATTGTCGTGTTTTATAACAAAAATTAATAAAATAGCATCTATTGTAAGTAAAGATGTCTGTACTTTGTGTTCCACCCTTTGCTTTGATAACAGCCTTAATTCTTTGTGGAATTGACGAGACCAGATTTTGTATACCTCTAATGAATATTCTTCATTTAAAGATCATTTAGTGTGTTAGGTAATTAACAAAGAGAGCTGTTGTGAGCAATTATTCTAGTTTCCTCTCTAAAGAGAGTTGTATAAGAATAATCGTGAATTCTTGATTTATACAGACATGGGGTTAATTTTAATAAGCCTATCCTTTTAATAACTAGTTCTGGTGGGAAAATTTGATGTTAACATATTTGCCAGTCATAATCCTAGGGTAACTTTTTGAATTAAGATAAAAGGTCGTACTGTCTCCTACAACAAGTTAAAGGAAATGGAGTTTACAACACAAAGACGAAGACAAAAGGCTCCTACTGAAGACCTCTATCCTACATGACTACAACTTTATACCCACCCACCAACCCAAGAGATTCATTAGAGTTTTAATAATGCTTAAAATATCATCATTACAACATTATTGAATTTATAGTTTCTTTAATAGGATGTCCATTTCGTCATTGGGATGAGGGGTCATATTCAACAGATGTTAGTACAGCTATGGTATTCCTATGAAGTCCATACAACAGATAATGGACTATGTTCAAAGTTCTCATTATCAACTAGCTTGTCAAAATATTTTGAAGTCACACATGGAGTAAGTGTTTCTGTTTTTAACTTTATAATGGAATATTTAGACTTTAAAGTTGACTTTATATACGAAGGCTAAATAATAGATATATACTAGAATCTGACTTTATTTAAGTATTGTAATATTGTATAAGAGATATTGAAACTATATAATGAACTTCATATTTTTATAATTGACTCCCAATATAGAAAAAAGTATAAGCTAGAATGAATGACATCACTTAATTTAAAGCTATCAGGATTTCACAATTTTTCATTTGACTAATAAAATTATAACATTTTTTACCATATGGTGTCAAATTTGATTTTGATCTTTTTTGTAGCTCAGTCAAAGTTCCTTTAGTGTAAAACATCCCATTCTATATTTTATTGAGAGTAGAAAATGTAGATGTGCAAAAGGGGGAGGAGATATGAGTGGACCAACAAGTAAGAAAGGAAGAGAGGAAGTTGAGGACAATGATGAAATGGTGATGGAATTCAATGATCTCTCCAGAACAAGAACTGGCTCAACTCATGAATTTAAACTATATATATATATATATATATATATATATATTATATATATAATATATATATATATATAATATATATATATATATATATATATATATATAATATATTATATATATATATATATATATAATATATATACATCTATATGTGCATATAAATAAGAGAGAGTATTAATGGTACTCATTTCACTAATATTTGAGAAAGAGAGAGACCATCTTTGCAGTTATCTGTGCTTTAAAATGTGACTGCCCTTGATAACCAGAGTTAAGAAAGATGTGCTATTATATGGACGAATAGATAACAATAAATATCACTGTCAGAAAGTACCAAACAGAAGATCATGTTAACTTGTTACATCATTTGTCTCCAATGTTACATTTACTTATTCTTTCTCTGTCTAGATACATACCCCCTCCAGTGATGACTCCGAGGACAATGTCTCAGTCACTTACAAAACTTTACATTGTAAATATCAACTAATCCAGTTCCAGCTAAACCCTCGCCAACATCACCAAACCAGCCAGGTGGATTACCTGTCAATATGAGCATGCCAAATGTGGCCACTGGCTCTCAGCATGCCAGGCACAGTCCTAGTCCTCTTATTACCAGGAAAGACTCCAATGACTAAAGAATAAAATTTGATGGTTTTATTCATTAGGTGATATGCATTTTATAATTACCTGGATACATCTTTATTTTACATGTATAATATTAACAATACATTATTGGACACCATGTATTTGTTATATTTTAACAACTAACTTTTGTAGTATCTCTAATAAAAGGAAAACAATCATAATTGTTATTGTTCCACTTTTTTCTTAATAAATGATTTTAGTATTAACCAGTTAAACTGATAACATATCATGTGACATGTATTGTTTATATAGTTGTATTTATTGTTAGTATGTACAATGTCTATAAATCATTTATTATCTACTAATACATTTACAACATTTTACATGAACTACTGATAACATTGTAGTTATTATTTATAAATCAGTTAGGTCCAGAAATATAACTAATATTAAAAATATAACCATTGAATGAGCTCCACCCAAAAACATTGTCTGTTTGTTGTTCTAACACCAAATAAAACTAGTTATAATAATGATTAAATTAATATAATGTCATTATTCATAAAGTGTCACATAACAACTAGACTCCCAAACAACTAGTATTCATCAACCCTACCCTAATTTATGCTTAGCTAAACAACTATCTTAGCTAACTATCATATATAAATAAAGACATCAAATTGTGCCTTCAGAAACATTTGTATAGAATAAAACAATCATTAGACATGATAATTAATTCCTGTATATCACTGTGAACAAGAACTAGTTTTCTATTTGTCTTGTATGTGGTATGTGTTATCATAACTCTTTATCTTGATGGACAGACAGTATAAAATAATAACTTTATGTTTTGTTTTACATGTATAATATTAACAATACATTATTGGACACATGTATTGTTATATTTTAACAACTAACTTTTGTAGTATCTCTTAATAAAGGAAAACAATCATAATTGTTATTGTTCCACTTTTTTAATAAATGATTTTAATATTAACCAGTTAAACTGATAACATATCATGTGACATGTATTGTTATATAATTGTATTTATTGTTAGTATGTACAATGTGTATAAATCATTTATTAAACTATGTTTAATTTGTTCTACTAATCATTTACAACAGTTTACATGAACTACTGATAACATTGTAGTTATTGTTTATAAATCATATAGGTCTGGAAATATAACTAATATTAGAATATAACCAATAGAATGAGCTCCACCCAAAAACTATTATCTGTTTGTTGTTCTAACACCAAATAAAACTAGTTATAATAATGATTAATTTAATATAATGTCATTATTCATAAAGTGTCACATAACAACTAGACCTCCCAAACAACTAGCTATCATCAACCCTACCCTAATTTATGCTTAGCTAAACAACTATCTTAGCTAACTATCATATATAAATAAAGACATCAAATTGTGCCCTTCAGAAACATTTGTATAGAATAAAACAATCATTAGACATGGATAATTAATTCCTGTATATCACTGTGAACAAGAACTAGTTTTCTATTTGTCTTGTATGTGTGTATGTGTTATCATAACTCTTTATCTTGATGGACGACAAGTATAAATAATAACTTTATGTTTTGTGTACATGTATAATATTAACAATACATTATTGGACAACGTTGTATTTGTTATATTTTAACAACTACTTTTGTAGTATCTCTTAATAAAAGGAAGACAATCATGAATACTCTGAACTAGCTTGCCTCATAATATTCAGATACGTTTTACAATAGTTTACAAAGCTGACCCCCCCCCCCCCCCTTCTACCCTTCATTACAAGGGGGGGCTGTCTCTGTAAGACGAATATTAGTATATTCTTTCCAATAAATTATAATGAAGAATTATTTTTGATGACTTTAATTTGAAAATATTATTCATTAAAATGCTAAGCAATAATTAAACCTATCAGTAACTAGAAACTAAGCCATCCAGTGCTATACAAGCACAGTCAGAGACTCCTGCAACCTCCTCTAACTATGGCTGCAAAAGAACTATGTCAACTTGATTAGAGACTTAATATTACTTTTTGTCATATGTAATAAGAATATTTACTTTTAGGTGTAGCTCATAAATGAGAATGAACAACATAGTATATTTATCCAATAAATTATCACAGAATTTATTTTCTTATGAATATTAATTTAATATTACTATTTATAAAGGACTAAATAGTAACCAGACCTCCTAGTACTACATGAGTGCAGTAGATACTCTTTGACTTCCTTTAACTATGGCTGCAAAAGAACTAGGTTAGAGACTTGACACTAATTTTTGTCATATATATATGTAATAAATAATTATTTACATTTCCCAGATATTTCTGACATCATAAGAAAGAGCCTGATGAACATGAACTACTTAATCTATTAGCTGATATTGATAACAAATGGTTCGAAATCGGTTTAGCTTTCAAGATTCCTCACAAAATATAAGTGGCTTAAAAGAGCGGCAGGATAGTAATATTGAAGCTCTCTGAAGTTATTTATAGCGGAAAACAACTACTGATCGAAACTCGTTACTTGGGAGACAGTGATCGCTACTTTTGAAAAAAGGACGTATCATTAACAATAAAACAGTTGCTAACACAATTCGAGAATACTTGACCAAAGGTAATTAAAAAACGCGTTTGTTAATATTGCTCGCGTAATTTAATATTAGGACTTGCGAAAATTTAAACGATTGTGCAGGTCATAAACACTACTCGACAAATCTCCACTGTGTATTGTGTATGCATTGTGAAAATATTCAAATGACTTTCCAACTTCATGATGTATTACTTTTATATTTTCCATGGGCAAAAGCACTTAAGTAATCATGCATACAAAAGGCCTAGCTAAGGTTAAGCAACAACAACATCTAGTCACTAGCTGTAGCACACATGTGCATGCAGTATAACAGTCTTGCATCATCTAATAGTATGCTTAAGCTTGCACGTATTTTTGTACCCTAGTTAATATGTAATACTTCAGAATTAAGTCTATTCAGTCACTGGAATTTTGTCAGTATCCCATAATTGACAATAAAATAGCTGTTACTACAATGCGAGAATACTTGACAAAGGTACAAAAATGCAAGCAATGTTATTATGTCCGCGTAATTTAATTTTAGCGATTTGCGAAAATAAAATAACGGTGTAGTAGTCATATATACTATATGACAAATCTCCACATGCGTGCATTATTAAAATATTCAGAGCTTTCTAATTTCTGATGAATTTGTTTTGTATTTTCTATGGTCAAGACTTCTTTAAAGTGGTCATGAAAAGCCTAATTAAACAACAACAACAATCACTAGCTGTATTCGTAGCAAAAGTATAGCAGTCTTTTACCAGCTTTATATATATGCTTGTATGTATTGTTTGTACTTCAGTAATGTAATAATGTAATACTTCTGGAATTAATGATTCAGTTGCTGTGAGTTTCACCAGCATTTAGTATCTATGGTGACCAATATATCAAGTAACAAAATTTTATATACAATTGTGTTAATTTATTAGCAAAAGAAGAAGATCTCGAGAGGTTCTTGAAAACGTTGTCAGAGTCTCTGATCAATCCAGTGGAAGTGTCCCCAGCACTTGTTCAGTGAGAGATGTATTGGTGAAGCAACACATGACAAGATAGAGGCGTTAGAAAGTTCTCTAGATGAGAAGAAAAAAACTCTGTTATCTGTTATACGCACAAAAAGTATGTTCAGACCATAAAAAGTTGAAAGCATTAGCTACAGTATTGTCTAAGTTTGAAGAGACAAAGATTTATCAAAAACAATTTTCAAAGAATATAGTAAGAGATTATTATCACCCACAATGTAATTATTAATACTAATGATTTCTTTGTCTAGTTCTACATGACCAGCCACAAGAGATTAACACTTTTTGACCATACGAGCCAAAGACATCATGCCCAGTGACATATTATGTTGTCATTATGGTGCTCTCTCTCAGTCTCTTCAATATCCTATTAGTCTTGCACGACTGCTCCATGGAGAGCAAGTTATTCAGAAGATCCACATCAGATAGTATGGAGACATGTAAACATCCAGTAGCATTGCTACTTAATGCTGTACGTAAAGCAGTACATGCAAACTCTAAGAATCTAAAAAGTGTTTGCGAATGTGCTAAGAAAGAGTGTTGACAATATACAATTAGGTGATGCGTATCATGAAGGACTATGGTCAGTATCATAACTAATAACAGACAACAGTACTAATGAATGTTACATATAGATCAATTATTTGAAGATGGAAATACACCCAAGGTATAAGTCTCAGGTTCCACACTACTACCAAAGTTCTTGCACTTAGTCCATCTAATAAAAGCAATGCTCGAAAGTAATCAAATTTATTCATTGCAATTCAGTTAACTTTCAATTATGCTATAGCTGGAATTTTTGTTCCTCGAACATGAGACGTACATTTCATTCAATGAGAATTAGAATTTGGAGCAACCTTCAACAAAGTCCGAGATGCTATCAAGGAGACATCTTTGACTGCTGAAAAGTTTAAAAAGTTATATTCTAGACTGTTATCCTGATCTTACTCTCGGTTATCTCATACCCACCATCAATACCATTGATAACATACTTGATATTATAAAGGAGAAATGTACATTAATTGATATATGCATTCTTTGAGGCCATTGCTAAACGATTTGACATCAAAGAAGCTGAGACTCCACATTGAAGATTATAAAAATGCCATTAATGAGTTTTGTCACACAGTATCAATAGGTCTGTGCCTACAGGAATCCTTGGAAGTGACCAAAGGGTCCTTCTCTTAATTGTGAGACTGCTAAATTTGAATTGGAATGGGATCCAGACGAAACCTCATTGGCTGACATTGAGAACCTTCTATCAGCTACATTTGAACGATTAAGGAAAATTGTTAAAGTTGATGTTGTTAAGGGGAACTCCATCATTGTGATCTGTACCTTTCCATTTAATCTTCTTGGTCCACTTATTGCCAAGCTCAGGAACTCTTGAAGTATTAAAAAGAAAGGATTAGTCAAACTAACAATCGGTTATGATATCATTTATAATAAACACCAAAAACACACAGTAAGAGATGAATAGTATTAGAGAACAGGTCCTTACATGTATTGTGTTTATTAATATATATAGGACATTACAGCTATTACAGAAGAAAACACAAAGGAGTTTAAAAGACAGTTGGAGATACAAGAAATGATGGCATTGAGAGACCAACAGATAGAGGAGTTAAAGCAGAAGTTAATTGGTAAAGCTCAACATCTTAAATATTGTTCTGTAACATACTGTATCGACATATATATATATATATATGCTAAACTATAATCAGAGTTTTAAGATATATCGTAGACAAGATAGTAACACATTAACTAAGTAATTTCAATTACTTCTATAATTTATCGTTTGTAGCACATTGTGTGGTATACCTACATACATACATACATACATATTATGTCATCTGTTAAGTTATAATTGGAATTTAAGACGTGGTAATTATACTAATTAAGTATTCAATTACCTATACATTTTATGTATTCATTTTCATTTTGTAGTTTATCAACAAGGTCAACCAACAATATATGTCTGCGAAAAAATTAGACGCTTCTTATAGTTGTTCATAGGAAATGTCTGAGTCTTTCAATTCAGACAATGGATCCGCATGTTCAAGTAGGATCTAATGAATGTATAAAAAGGAATTGCCTTATTGGGGAAACAACAAAAGATCTCGCTATTGTAATAATTGCATTTTATTCAAGCTTCCCGTTCCAGTAGAAAACAACGCTCTAAAGATTACTATTGGA
>NW_024533102.1:0-15000 GCF_016097555.1 Gigantopelta aegis
ATGGTGATCCCATTCCATGGACTGGGTTGTTGAATTTATTGTTTGGACATGGCATAGTTACCGGCTCCATATTTATAAATGTATTTAAGTCAATTTATGATACTTTTATCCTGCAGCCACTTCGTATTGACTGAATATAGTGACCAATTAAAGGTACTCGGTCACAGATGGTTGACCTAATTAATCTGAAAATATATGCATTTGATTTGTCGCTAAAAGTACTTTATTTAACCATCTACATAACTACCATAACCCACTTATTACTGATATTTTGTAAAAATAATTGAAATATGTAGACGGACCATAACTCGGGAAAATAACGGCTATTTGGAGCGAAGAGGTGTGACGTATATTTTTGTAGTCACGTGACGGACATCCCCTGAATAATCGCAGTGTCAAAACGATTTGCCAAGCTGGTGTAACGAGAACGCCTGACCGTCCTCTACGAAGTAGGGTAAATTGAACGAAAAATATTGAAAATAAGTTATTTAAAAAATATATAATAAAAAAACCCATATACTAATAGTAAGCTTATACATTATTTAATGTATAAGCTTACTATCATTCAGTATATGGGTTTTTATATATATATATATATTTTTTTTTTTAATTTTAGTAACAGAAGCATTTTAATCGGCGATAATCCCGATTAGATAGGCCTTTGCATGTACAGGTAAATTTATCGTTTGTTGTACGTGAAAAAAATCTAAACAACGCATTAATTTTTCACTTTGTCAAATTCATTATTATGTAAACTATTCCATAACCCCATGGGTAATCACAGCTGGCTTGGGATAGGAATTGTTACATTTTTAAAGAATATACTGTGAACTAGACTGTGTTTATATACGAAGTGGCTATATATATACTCTTCAAAAAAAGAAACGCAAAAGGGTACAAATGGGTTATAACTCCGATTTTATGTTTCCTACCGGTTCATGCTTTGTGAATATAAGGTCATTGCATGTCCCAAACACATTCCCACGGTTACATTCGATAAAACGCAGCTACTGTACAATAAAGTTCCGACTCCGACTGCAGTGGTGCCAGATTCATCGACAATGGCCTCAACTGCGATGGAGACAGGTGTGGTTCAGTGACGAGTCCCGATTTCTGCTCCGACGTCATGATGGAAGATGTCGCGTGTATAGGCGTCGTGGTGAACGTTATGCGGCAAACTGCGTGCAGGAAGTGGACAGATTCGGCGGGGGTAGTGTCATGGTGTGGGCAGCCATCTCACACACTGGCAGAACTGACCTGGTCCACGTGCAGGGCAACCTGAATGCACAGGGCTACATTGACCAGATCCTCCGGCCACACATCGTTCCAGTTATGGCCAACGCCAACGCAGTGTTCCAACATGACAACGCCAGGCCTCAGACAGCACGTCTCACAACGGCTTTCCTACAGAACAACAACATTAATGTCCTTCCTTGGCCATCGATATCACCGGATTTGAACCCAATTGAGCATCTATGGGACGAGTTGGACCGACGCCTCCGACAGCGACAACCACAGCCCCAGACCCTGCCCGAGCTGGCAGCAGCCTTGCAGGCCGAGTGGGCCACCATCCCCCGGGACGTCATCCGTACTCTGGTTGCTTCAATGGGCAGGCGGTGCCAGGCAGTTGTCAACACACGCGGAGGCCACACCCGGTATTGACTCCAGATGACCTTGACCTTGGTGGTGTGTCCTGTCACTTACTCACAATGGACTAGAGTGAATTGTGAACAATCCTGCGACATTTGGTAATTATCGGACTCACCATTCAATAATTAAATCAATTCTCCAAATGTTACGACAATGTGGTTTTGCGTTTCTTCTTTTGAAGAGTATATAAATAGGAAGGAAGGAAGGAAGGAAGGAATAAATGCATATAAATAAAATTATCAGCTGCTAAGAGATTATCTGAAAGAAAATAAATACACACTAACTACGGACAGTACACTAACAGCGGGGGCTTCGAACTAAAGCAGTTGGAAGGAAACGTTAACTGTTTTCGAACCGAGTACATAACAACCGTCATCGTGCCATTATTGTTACAGATAAGCATAATTAATAACTATGATTCGATAACAGTACTAACGGTTTAGCTAGTCCCGCAGATCGTCACGGTTGGTGACTGAACTATGGTGGCATTCTCAGAAGTGTTATTATTATTTTATTTTTTAAAAATTATATATTAGTCATGAACTTTATTACATATAGCAGGCCGTTTAATCGTAAACAGCTGGAAGTAAATTGCTAGTACGTCAACATCTACACTCGAAGTGGTGACCCATCACTATCCGTATAGTAACGGTATAGTTGAGAAACCTCTCTATAATATTTTTAAATACCTGCAGATAATATACGGGAGGGGTACAAGCCATATTTTTATGTCCCGGAATTTGATAACTGCAAATTAGATGTACATTCATGAGGTCAATGATTGATTGATTGATTTCAACTTATTTTCGTGCTTATATCCAATTAAGGTTCAAGCACGCTGTCCTGGGCACACACTTCAGCTATCTGGGCTGTCTGTCCAGGACAGTGGGTTAGTTGTTAGTTTGTTAGTGGTTAGTGAGAGAGAAAAGGGTGTAGTGGCCTTACACCTACCCACTGGGCCCTTAAGAACTCGCTCTCGGTTGGAGCCGGTACCGGGCTGCGAACCCTGTACCTACCAGCCTGTAGTCCGATGGCTTAACCACTGCGCCACCGAGGCCGGTGAGGTCAATGAGATAAATTTTAAAGCCACGACATTGTAATCAGCGTACTAATAAACATATAGACAGGGCTTCCTTTTGTAGTAACGCAGGACATTATGTTGTGTATTAAAGGAAGGGACTAGTAAAGCATTTGCCCTGGTATGCATAGTCAACGATATATAATGCACATTATTGCTTAATTTCAACAAGTATAATCGTATAGTTAATTAATAAAACGGTTAAATGTGACGGCTATTATATATAACGGGCGTAGACATTTTGTACCATCCCAGTGAATACGCCCTCTGGCGAGCTGGTGGTTACGTAATACCTAACGTGTCACGTCAGGAATTAGTCTTCGAAATGAAGAAACAAAACATACCTGATTTTTGCAGCTGCATCGCAGTGTTCTGTAATAATATCCATCCCAGTAAGCCAGCAATAAGTATATATTATGTTTCAATACAAAATAGACCTCCATTGTCAAAGTGTCGAAATAACTGTATTATGTTTTGTACGTAAATTAACCCACGTTCTGAAATAATCATTGGAGTGTTTTCTTAATTAATTGGTCTTTTCTTTCCGTGGCCGGTACCTGTGGTTCCTGGTTGGCAGGTGTAGGCCTATATATAGACGGTCCCCAGACACTGTGTCTAACAAACTAAAAAGACGTGCCTCTTTTATTAAGATCACAGGGTATTGTGGGATAACCGCGCGGACACACCTCATCATTCATCATCACTCTCGACTTGGATCACGGTGGAACATAGACTCATGACAAAATTGACGAAAACGTGGAATTTATTCCAACATGCCCGAGACTAAGAGTCATTGACCTAGCGATTAAACTAGCTCTCAACTCCTGTCAGGAAAGGAAATCCCAACACACACACACACACACACACCCACACCCCCCGTAGCGCCTCCAAGAGGAAAGGATCCCCTGACTTGAGAGTTGAGAGATTAACTCAGATGAAGAGAGTGATGTTGACGTAGGGACAGATATAATTAACCCAGAAGTTGAAACTAGCAATCAATTTCAGATTCTCACTAAAAAACCCTGCCAAGTTAGAGCCCTTAAACGAGAAATTAGGAAGGTACTGTTCAACCAAGATAACCCATCTCTCTACCAGTATATCTACTGGCAGCAGGCTGTGGCAGCCATCCAGGAGGAAAGAACTCAAAAAAATGTGACTGAAGTTATATTTCGTACGTGCCTAACCAATGGTGAAACTTTCATCAAAGGTGACGAAGAGGCGTTAGTAAATTTAGACACATTGTTCGAGTTTAATTCTGAGTCCAACACCCAGGATACATCGACGGTGAGGTTGGTATCTATCTCGACCCCCCCCCCCCCCCGGGACCAAACTTACCTTTGCCAACTCGATATCAACCCCCCCTTCCCACGATCAAGTCCCACTACAAGCAAACCAGCAAGTGCGGTAGAGATACACACAATAGACTAAGCGAAGCCATAGCTAAAAAAGGTTTCCAGCGCAAAATCAATTTTAGCGACAAACTGACTTGGCGCCAGAAATCAATTCCGTTATGATAGTTCGGGTTCATAGCTCTAATCTAGCGACCAAATTTAATGAGTAGAATTTCCTTTATTAATTAGAGATGCGCATCAAAATTTTAAAGGCCCACTATTTAATTTTTGGATGTAAATTTCTAAATTGTCCCCTTAATTTTTTTCTGTCCCGGGACAAGCCCCTGGCTATCCAGAGACAGGCCCCGGGACGGACATGCTCGAAACTCTAGTGGTATATGAGCATGTACAAATTATTCGCACTCGCACTCGAAAGTAAGACGATGAACACCACGGCGGACCACATCAGAGAAGACACCACGTCTTCTACGAGCCAGCTTTGCCACTGACAGCGCGAGTGCGAGTGCGAATAATAAACCCCCGTACGCGCCTGCAATGGTCCTGTGTACGCTAGCTCCGTCAAAAAACAAAACAAAAAACCCCACCAAAAAAACCACCAATAATAATACAATAAAAAATTAAATTAAAATAAACCAAAAAGACCACAACAAAAAATAATAATATAAAATAATGATAATAATAATAAACAAAAATCGTGAGTTTATGTTCCAACTATTTATTATTTTATTTCAGCGTATTCGCCGTTATTTTGTCAAGAAATAATATATTTTAAATTATTTTAAGTCTATACACGGCGGTCGTGCACTGTATATAAAATTCAAGGGTACGTACTTTACACGGCTGTCTATGTATAGCCTCATCAATACTCGGTTTTGTCGTACGTTTTAGAATCCTCATAAAAGAGTTCCAATTTAAAAAAAAAAAAGCTGCTCACTTGTTGTCAATCGTGGTTCAATTTAAAAAAATGTGCGTGATACTGTAGTGAGGTTTGGTATTCTAAATTAATGTAATTTTCATTTATAATCCATATTTAGAGAACTAAGGCCCACTAAATCTGTGATTGAGTGCTTTTAAAATTTTATCTTATTTTGAGTTTTGTCCCTTACCATTTTTTTCTTTTGCGACATTTACTTTTTTTTTTTAAATTAATTAATATTTCAATTGTAGCAACAGATAGTATTCGACATTTTCTCATCGCACTATATATAACAAAATATCGAAAATAAGTTACACTAAAATAGTTACACGATAAGCCCTATAGGTAGCACTAAACCGAATAATTTCCGGCTGGGTCAAAGTTCGAGGTGCAGCGAACTTTTGATAGAGAAGTTAACACCCAAAGTGTAATTGTGTAATTCCACACGGATATTCTGTACGGTACACTGTGGCAGTTTTAATTTTTGTTTAAAAATATGGAGTCTTTCAAAACACATTTCATCAAAGTCATAAAGATAGAAGGTATGCTTTCCTAAATAAACAATTTATATTTATAAAGTTTCTTGAGAAATGACAGCTAAAATATTCTTGCGTAACACCAATGACAAAAAAAGTAGCCTAACACCAATGACAATGTGTAACCAGCGTTCGAAATAAGCACTTGTCCGTTTGTCCCAACAAGTGAAAATTTACCCGGACAAGCATAATTTACCTCAGTGGTTATCCGGCGGACAAGTACATTTTTTAAATTTTTTTAAGAACAGTACCATAATTTTTAGCAGTGGTTGTACTTTTAAAAAAAAAGAAAAAAAAGAAATCAGCGGTGTCTCGTCGCAAAATGTTATACAAATATCGTGGTTTGAGAGTTAAATAAACATGGTCTTGACAACATAATAGTCTTAGCTCGTGAATATTCAGAATACCCCCACTTGGAACGTCTCGGCTGACATAAATAATTTATTTGATCAACAAATTATATTCGATACCATTCGTATTTAAAAACGAATTTTTAAAAATGTGAAAGTCAGTTTTGCCTTTGATGTATGTGAATTACTGATTACATCATCGGTATTGCGATAAAACAAAAGCCTGCTAGACGGGTTAATCGACGATTAAAAAATATATATTAATTAAAATTTATCATTTTATTATTTAGGTGTAAGTTATATTTACATATATCTCTTCTGTGAATTTCATGAAATAAGTTACTTAAAAATAATTGTGTATGACAAAACAAAATTATAATCGATCAACAAACCCGTGAAAAGGCGGGATAAACCCGATCATGTGGTTTATTGTTGATTTGTTATCAGAACAAGTCTGTAAATAAATGGACCTTTCTATATAAATAAAAGTTAAAATATGGCTTGTCTCCCCACCATAGAGGTTGTGACCATCTCCCACTCCAGACATCGTTCCTACAGGTCTAAATAAGCGTCTAGTCATGGACTTTGCCCGGTACGAATGTGTCATTTGCCAAGCTTTGATAAAGAAAAACTTAATTAATATTAAGAGTAAGTATTTGTGTGTTGAAGCAGTGCGATGTAGTACGTTTTAAAATGCATATTTAAAGGGTTTGTTTTTTTAATTTTTATTTTTTTATTTTTTTTACCATATCATGCACGTGCACTTGAACTGTCACTAGAACGCCTTCGCGTTTTCCGCGGAAAAGTTTCCCATGTCTATTAATAGATGGCTCAACGATCAACGCATCCTTTAAATGAATGTTTTGGCCAATCCTTCTTAACTGAACAGTAGACGAATCATCTAGTTCCATTGTGTTTATTTAATGTAAATTGTACGTCTGACACCGCACGGACCCACAGGTAGCAGTCATCATTTATGACAGAATATTACTTTGGACGAGGCTCCGGGTTAACTGTCACTCTACGGTACCTTTACTTCAGTTTGTGTTGCATTTTTGACAAATGTTAATTAAGTATCCAAAGTTAAATGGAAACGTTTATTTTGAAGTAAAGTACACATTAGTCAGTATGTTTATCACTAGCTTTGTTATTATAGGCCTAAAGTTATTTGAGTTGCGAATGTGACTGAAATTCGTTTACATCTCGTGGGCCTTTCCGCAGTGACCAGACAGTCATGAATTTTATTTTTAGTTGTTAAGTTTTTAATGTGTCTTTAACAAAGTAAATACTTCAGCTTGGATTCGTGCAAAGATGTCGACTGTATTTTATTTTCAAATGAAATTGCAACATGTCAAAAGTTTGACAAAACGTCAACTTGCTTGATGATGAAAACGCAACCGACCTCCAAAGCTAAGTGCTTATAAATTGCATCACTTTATCCACATTTGATTGTAGTTGTTATTTGACAGTTTTATTACTTTTTCCATATTTAATAGTGAACAGAATACAACAAAGACTTTTACGCAAACTGGATACCCATCGAACTTACTTGGGCCCAATTTGGCACATGGGGTTAGGCTACTGTTTAGAGGAGATTCACTGCATCATATAAACTTGTACGTACTAATTTAATTATGTAACAGTACATGCTTAATAAAGGACAGCAGTAACATGTTTTAACATTTGGCGACAGTCACATTTTCATTTATGATAAGTCATTTCGACAAGCACCGCCAAACAATAATTATTTCCAGGCCTTCAGCTGGAAGTGAAAGTTGAAAACCAGTGACGTGTTCTGAATGGAATGTGCTCGAGAACAAGTTAACTGGTTTTCGTTGAATCCTGAACAAAAACACTAATTTTTTATGACTTTTGTTTCACGCTGAAACCATCTCGACTGTAAAAAATTCTACAATTTGTTGCAGTCACCTGAGTCACAAAATTACATGCAATCTGAAGTGAAGAGTAATAAGCGAATTGGTTTAAAAAGAAAAGCCAAGGGCTTTAACTTTTCCTTCTGCATCCACCTCCTGCCCTACATACATGAACAAGTGAAAATATTGGCGGACAAGTAGATTTTGTGGTATACTTGTACGGTGGACAAGGTTTTTCTTTCTTTTGTTATTTCTATCACTGGTTGGTAACACCAATGACATTCAAGACTGTATCCTTGAAACACTATTATTCTTGAGACTACCATTACTTGTTAGCAAAAGTATGTAATTAATATTTCCTTAAATGTTTTTTTTTTTCCCTGGGTTATCTTTTTTTTTCTTCAGCCTACAACTATTAAAGGCCTATTCGAATAATTGTGTGTTTCTGTCAGATACGGCCGGTCAGACAGTTTAAAAAATATACTAAATTAAGACACAACATTTTAATTTTGTTTAAATATTAAATTAAAGATCTATTCATTCATTAATTTATGTAGTTATTTTCGTGCTTATATTAAGGCTCAAAATCTATTTTACTGTATACTTGTAATGTATTCCCAATAACGAGTAAAAAGTTGTAATCCTACTTTTGCTTTTACGAAAGCGCTGCAAAATGTTCCAAATATTTTCAAAAAACGAGGACGCCGTATAAATAAGTGATGTCATTCTAATGTTTTCAGTACATACACTAAACAGCAAATCCAAAATATTATGTCACTATTCAAGAAATAAATCATACGTCATTATTCAAAAGAGTTAAGTCTTTCCTTGTAACTACAAAGCTATTTTAATTCAGGATTTTCAATATTTTAAAAAATAAAATTTAAATAGCCTTTATTGGAAATGAAAATATACGTAATGTAATTTTCCGATATTTGACTCTAGTGGTGTCGTTAAACAAAACAAACTATTTTAAGTTAATTTCTACGAGTCGAGTGGGCCCGATATCGGTAATTTTAAGGAATAAACAAACACGACTCATAGTCGGTCCCACAGGGAATGCCTTTTTCATACTATGAAATTTACTTGTTATTTATTTATGAGCCAATAATTTTGTAAATTGGACACAAAAATAGTATTTATTTTTTATTTCCTTGTCAAACCAAACTGAAATTATTAACAAAAAACACTTTTGTAGAAGGATGGGACGGACTTCATGGTTTTAGGGGTTTGTAAAGTTTTGTATTTAGATACTTACTTGTCCGAACTTTATTGTCAATGGAAATCTTCACTAACTGTGAAGAAAAACCTCACAAATGAACGACAAGCAGACGACAACAATTCGGATGTTAATTGCGCGAACCAAGCATAACGCAGTTAGGGACGTTGAAGATATACTCTTTACATTCCAACAAAACATTTATTTTACTCAAAGTGCCATTATGCAACTATGATGCTGCACAAGTCCCTTTAATTTTCAAATCATCTCCAGAAATATGCGATTCGAGGAAAACGGCATCTTATTAAAATGCATTGTGTTACATGTCATTGGTGTTACCAGGTACTGAGTAACACCAATGATCATTACTAACACCAATGACAAATAAGTGCATAATTAATTCATGCTCTATAAAGAAACAGATGAGAAAATTGAAAAAGTGCATGTTGTAGCAGACAAATTAAGAGCATGTACCGTGACAAGTATATATTATTATAGCACGTTTAGCTCACTAGAAACACAACAAAACACAATACACTTTGGAATCTGTATTAATCTACGCTGACAAATGTACAGCCGCAGTAGTTAATTAATAACAGCAATAACAACAACCCAGAACTGATCACTTAATTAGTTAATCTCTAGGTGTCTAGTTACACAATATGCGAATCACTTCACCGTTACACCACACCCACACGTGTGATAATTGAGAAACGCTTCCCGGAGAAGTTAATTAATAAAGGAATTACAACACCATTCCTAACTGGTTAATTTTTAGTTAACCCTTAACTACTCTTTCAGTAATCTTGTAACACAGAATTAATACTTATCACAATAAAGATAATAACCTACAGTGTACCTAGGTCCGCTAGGATGACTGGCTAAGCTTTATATTACCAAATACTCGTATAATGTTAGAACAAGAAGTCTACGATTTACTTCGTCAGATGACCGAATACACTGTCTAAAGAATATTGGTATAATACAGTATTAAAATATTTAAGTCACATCAATCACATCAAGGTTATACACAGAGCAGAAATTATATTTACCAAGTCCTAACGGACTACGTTCGTGATCCCCTGGAGCCGTCCTAATTCGTTCTCCTAGATATCTCTAAATCCTAGCTATTTATTCCAAAATCAGAAAACGCCTGGGGGTACAAGGCGGTACCTCCCCCTATCATCTGATATTCACCTCTACTAGAGTAGATATATTTCTCTCTGATCATCAGACTTACTGACGCCAGTCGTCGCCATCACGGTTGTAAAAACCGCACTCGCAGAGGTATTACGTAACTACTCGCCACATGGCCTCCACAGCGGGACTAAGTGCATATTGGAATGTCCGATCGCGCGAAGTATTACGTAACAAGTTGCCCACCTGGGCTACGGGCAATAAACTGCACACGGCCCTCTAACACAATTAAAATCGCCACAGGCGAAACAAATTTAAAGCATGTACCGTCACAACACCAATGACATAAAACTCCAGGAACAAGCTTATATTGCCCACCATCTTTTGAATACGGAAAATAATTACACGAGTCCTTCTTTAGTGAGTAAGTCAGCCATAAGTACGTATTACATTAAAGGTATTTAGTGGTATTTCTCCTGTTATATATTTTAACAGTGCATGTTATGCATAGTGTTATGCTAGGGACAGGTAACACCATTGACATTTTACACTAATCACGAATAAAATCTCTATCAAAGCTGATTACAAGAGAGAAAAAAATGCTATGATAGGATGATATTATTAATAGGGTATCGTTAAAGACAACAAATTCAGTTATATATATATATATATATATATATATATATATATATATATATATATATATATATATATATATATAAATTGTGCAGGGACATAAAAGTGACACTTTCTGTAGAATGACCCGTGTATCTTTGCGCTAAATCTGAACAGTATACACCTCGGCATTAACATCCGGGTTCTGTTTTTGTCTCCGGATTACTTTTGGGCTCCCTGATGTGAGGAACGTTTTTGTGACGTACACAGCTCGAAGATGAAAAACGTTATTAAAAATTATTTTTGTTTTGTACACCTTTTTTTTTTAAACATATTTAAATACATCACACTGGTAGGTATCCTCATACCAAATCCTATGATTGTATGTCATATTTAATCACTTAATGGACGTTTCCTTCTTCGGACTGTGAATACAGATTTCGTTATGTACGCCTACAGCGCGAACATGAAAAATTCGATTTTTTTTCTTTAAAATATTTTCCCTACATTTTTTTTTAAACATATTTAAGAACAGTATAGCCTACACCTCGGCACTAACATCCGGGTTCTGTTTTTGTCTCCGGGTTACTTTCGGGCGCCCTGCTGTGAGACATTTTTTTTTTTTTTTTTTTTTTTTTTAACATATTTAAATACATCACACTGATAGGTATCTTCATGCCAAATCCCATGATTGTATATGCCATATTTAATCACCTAATGGACGTTTCCTTCTTCACGGTGAATACGTTATGTAAAGCCCGAACATGAAAAATATTTTCCCCACATTTATATTTTTTTTAACATATATAAATACATCATGCTGAGGTGTATCTTTGTGCCAAATATGAACAATGTACACCTCGGCATAACATTGGGGTTCTGTTTTTGTCTTTGGGCAACTTTCGGGCTCCGGGCTGCAAATAGGCTGACCCCAAATGTTGTGCGGAACTAAGAGTGTTGTAAAGACATCTGGTGATACCGAAAATGAGCCATGAAAGGTACCATTTTCTTCTGAGGTAGGGTTTGTAGTACTGATATTTATGGGAAATAGCTTGGTTGATATATTGCGCATATAGTGTTTTTATTTGGTATAGCCTAGTCATACCAATATTGTTACGCTTAGTTTCAGTTTCGATATTCACTTTACAGTTGCATATAATGATATACAGGGACGGGTTTTGTGAAACCAGTATGTGAATGGAATTGCTAGTATTTAAAACAAACATTCTACTGCGATCTTTGAATAACAGGTAGGCCTATTGTCATCCGCCCTCCAATAGTATTTGGTATAGCCTAGTCATACCAATATTGTTACGCTTAGTTTCAGTTTCGATATTCACTTTACAGTTGCATATACAGGGACGGGTTTTGTAAAACCAGTATGTGAATGGAATTGCTAGTATTTAAAACAAACATTCTACTGCGATCTTTGAATAACAGGTAGGCCTATTGTCATCCGCCCTCCAATAGTATTTGGTATAGCTTAGTCATACCAATATTGTTACGCTTAGTTTCAGTTTCGATATTCACTTTACAGTTGCATATACAGGGACGGGTTTTGTAAAACCAGTATGTGAATGGAATTGCTAGTATTTAAAACAAACATTCTACTGCGATCTTTGAATAACAGGTAGGCCTATTGTCATCCGCCCTCCAATAGTATTTGGTATAGCTTAGTCATACCAATATTGTTACGCTTAGTTTCAGTTTCGATATTCACTTTACAGTTGCATATACAGGGACGGGTTTTGTAAAACCAGTATGTGAATGGAATTGCTAGTATTTAAAACAAACATTCTACTGCGATCTTTGAATAACAGGTAGGCCTATTGTCATCCGCCCTCCAATAGTATTTGGTATAGCCTAGTCATACCAATATTGTTACGCTTAGTTTCAGTTTCGATATTCACTTTACAGTTGCATATACAGGGACGGGTTTTGTAAAACCAATATGTGAATGGAATTGCTAGTATTTAAAACAAACATTCTACTGCGATCTTTGAATAACAGGTAGGCCTATTGTCATCCGTCCTCCAATAGTATTTGGTATAGCCTAGTCATACCAATATTGTTACGCTTAGTTTCAGTTTCGATATTCACTTTACAGTTGCATATACAGGGACGGGTTTTGTAAAACCAGTATGTGAATGGAATTGCTAGTATTTAAAACAAACATTCTACTGCGATCTTTGAATAACAGGTAGGCCTATTGTCATCCACCCTCCAATAGGTGTGTGTACCTGGCTCTGTATTCATAAACACACTTAAGTCAATGTATTTACTAAATAGGTTGCTAGTCACTTCGTACTATGGTCATTTCGTACCATAGTCATTTCGTACCTAATGTGATCGTTTCGTACCCTGGTCATTTCGTACCATTGCAAAAAGTCATTTGGTACCTTGGTCATTTCGTACCCTAGTCATTTCGTGCCTTGGTCATTTCGTACCATAACTGAAAGTCATATCGTACTATGGCATAACAATTTATAACAATCACCCCAGTAGTGTCTTTTACAAAATAATATTAAATTACATCTATAAGATGCAAACACCTCCTGCAACTGACTTTTGTTTTGACTTTATAAATCATTAACCATTTAATCTTGTCCCTAAAAAAAATATTTGTATAAACATGGTCCATTATATTGTTTTGTTGTTTTTGAAAGTTAGACTAATCTGGAGCCATTTCACAAAACATTGAAGTTGGCAGTTAGTAGTAAATACCAAATACGGCTCTTGTCAGGTAAAATAGAAATAGCAGTTGACAGGTATTATGGGTATCAATAACGATATGTTGCACAATAACGTGTTATGGATTTCAAACTGTCCCAATAAAGTTTAAAAATAACAAAACAACACTGCATTTATGCTATGGTCGATTCGTTTTCTATATACTGGTATGACATGACTATCGTACAAAATGACTTGGGTACGAAATAACTGGGGTACGAAATGACTTTTCACAATGGTACGAAATGACTACGGTACGAAATGACTTTTTGAAATGGTACGAAATGACCAAGGTACGAAATGACTAGGGTACGAAATGACCAGGCAGCATGGTACGAAATGGGTGGTACGATATAACTAGGGTACGAAGTGACTATGAATCCCTAAATACATACTTAAAGTACATAGATAGGTATTATGCATTGACTTAATTACGTTTATAAATATGGAGACTGGGGCCCATTTCATTGAGAAAGTTTACGTCTGCTAGCTTAGTAGCAGTTATACCTGTCGTGAGTTTGCATGGGTTAGGCATCAACTATAATATTAATAAGAATTGTGGTTTAGTCGTAGATTTACGTTTATGTGAAAAACTAGGCTTACTATTGGTTCGATATTCAACGTTCAACATTCAATATTGAATATTGCTCTGACAGAACAACATTCAACATTCAGTATATTTTTTTGAAAGATGCAATTAACATTCTTTAAAAACTTCAATTCAGATACAAGTGTTTGTCTATGAAAACAACCAATTTAGGATGATTTAGGAATAAACAATAATATGGGATGGCTCGGGAATAAAGCAAAGTGGTAATCCGCGCAAAAATGTATTAAAGGTCGCAATTCGAAGATCAGCCCACTATTCAGATTACACCCACAATTCTGGAACTAAACATAGAGTGTTTATCATATGCAGTCACGCAGCTCTGAAACCGTACATAGAAAGTTTATGAAATTCTACAGATCCATCCTATAGTGCATGCTCTTTGGTAATGTGTAGAGTCTAGGGTGGCTCAAGACCCTATCTGGACGTGACGCCCCGTTAAAGGTCCAAATTCGGAGATCAGCTCAATATTCAGTTTAGACCCACAATTCTGGAACTAAACATAGAGTGTTTATCATATGATAAACAAGTGTTCAGCAGTGCACATTCAACCCATATATAACAAACACGGGGTGGCTCAGGGGCAACTTTCGAGGTAACGCCCTATCCATATATATGGTACACAGTATAACTACACCATACTCGTTTGCAGTCATGCAGCTCTGAAACTGAAAATAGAAAGTTTATGAAATTCTACAGATGCATCCTATAGTGCACGTTCTTTGGTAATGTGTAGTCTAGGGTGGCTTAAGACTCTATCTGGACGTGACGCCCCGTTAAAGGTCCAAATTCGGAGATCAGCTCAATATTCAGTTTAGAGCCACAATTCTGAAACTAAACATAGAATGTTTATCATATGACAAACAAGTGTTGAGCAGTGCACATTCAACCCATATATAACAAACACAGGAGCAACTTTCAAGGTAACGCCCCACC